>NC_134694.1:47802637-47974461 GCF_050947455.1 Rhinoderma darwinii | reverse complement strand
GCAGACAAAGGTGGTAATGTAGTTGTCCGGCCAAGAGACATGTATGAGAAGGAGGCATATCGTCATTTAAGAAATCCTACCTGCTATAAAAAGTTGACCTTTAATTCCCTTTCAGCATAGTACTAATGGGCATATTAAAGAAGGCCCTGGATTATGGCATCATTTCTGCTGTATTGAGGGAGTGCCTCACTGTACAAGAACCTACAATAGTGAGCCTTTACCTACTGCCAAAGATTCATAAGAATCCCAAACCACCACTTGGTCGTCCCATCATTTCAGGGAGAGGGAACTTATGTGACAATATCAGTAAGTACATAGATGCTATTTTGAAACCTCTTGTGGAAACACTCCCTTCCTATTTGAGGGATTCTACTGATTTCATTCAGAAACTGGAGGGCATTCATCTGGAACCCGATATGCTTTTAGCCACCTGTGATGTTGAGTCACTGTATACCAACATCAGACACCAGTTTGGTTTACATGCAGTATCTTATTACTTGAGGATGACTGACATGAATCCTGATATGATTACGTTTATTTTGACCATTCTGGAATTTGTGCTAACGCACAACTTCTTTACTTTTGGAGGTTCCTTCTACCTACAGCTCCAGGGTACGACAATGGGGACGACATGCGCACCCTCCTACGCCAATTTATTCCTGGTTCTTTGGGAGAGGGGCTTATTTTTGTCGGACCAGATGTCATCAGTGAACAGGGTCGTCCTCTGGACCAGGTTCATTGATAACATCTTCCTTATATAGCATGGCACTAAGGAAGAATTTCCTTCTTTTATGGCAGAACTGAACTGTAACGTGTCCAGCATCAGATTAACATGGAGAGTCGAGGATCTGGCGGTTGATTTTCTGGATGTGCTTATCAAGCGTGACTGCAATGGATACATTCAGATGGATGTGCACAGGAAGGAGACCTCTGTAAATTCGTATCTACATGCATCCTCATCACACCCCAGACAAAAGATAAGTGCCATTCCTATGGGACAATTCCTCCGAATGAAGAGACTTTGTTCTACCGAAGAAGACTTTGAGAAACAAGCATCCATCCTGAGGCAGCGTTTTTTTGGACAGAGGGTATAACTGAAAGAATATATGGAAGGCGTATAAAAGAGCTTGTAAGACTACCCAATCCAAACTACTTCAAACTGTAGCCAGGAAATACCTGCCTGTACAAACTAGGTACGTGACGACCTACCATGACAGATGGGGGGAAATGGTACAATGTCTATTGAAATTTTGGCCAATACTGCGGACGGATCCTATATTGTTGGAGTTGTTACCCCTGAGACCCGCTATTGCCTCCAGACGAGCGAAGGAACCTCTGTGACACACTAGTTCACAGCCATTACAATTCCACAAGAGTGAAATCCATTTTTGGTGCAGGTAAACCACGCTGGGGCTATCGCCCATGTGGACGTTGTACTGCCTGTCCAAATATTGTTGCAAGCAAGGATTTCTGTGACTCAACATGGGAGACAAAGTATAGAATCATATGGCCTATCACATGTAACACCAAAGGGGTTATATACTATACACAGTGCCCGTGCCCGAGGATATACATTGGGTTGACCACAAGGGAACTCAAGGTGAAGACAACAGAGCATGTGAACGGCATTGAGGCTGCAAGAGGAACTAAACCTGAAATGGTAGAGTTGTTAAAAACTCTACCTAGACACTTTTTTCTCCACCATAAGTGTGATTTGAAGGATTTACAAGTTATGGGTATTGATCATGTAGAAATGCGTCTAAGGGGTGGGGGTCTTTGATGAATTTGGAAATTAAAAACAATACATCCTATGGGCTTAAATGAGAATTTGTGCTTTGCAGCATTTTTGTAGCGGGTGTCGGGATCTCCTGTGTGGTGGTTTTAAGGTGTCCAGTAATGACATAATGGTTTTAATTGACACCATTTTTCTTTTATTCTAGTTTTTGTAGATTCATTTGATGATCCATGAGTTTGCCTAGAGGTCTTCTGTGTGTCCAATATGAACATCTGCGCCATTATTTCAAATCAGATAGATAGATAGATAGATAGATAGATAGATAGATAGATAGATAGATAGATAGATAGACGAATCTCCTGCCCGGCGGTTGTCATTCCTTCTTCTTCTCTTTCCTTCCCTTTTATTTTATATATTTTTTCATTCTTTAAAAATAATTTTTATTCATTAATAACCTTTAGTATTCAATTTTATAATTTTTTTCATCATCATTTTTTGGTTGGTACGACACGCACACACATTCTGATGTGTGGGTCTCCTGCACCTGAGCCTTTTTGGTTTTTAGATTACTGTGGCAATTTTTGGCATGATACGCACACACCTTTTGATGAGTGGGTCTCATGCACTTAAAGGGTTATTCCCAAGTTGATAAATGTAGCTATGAAGCTCCCCCATGTAAAAATAAGAAGTTTTCCAATTACCTGTCCGTCGCCCAGCGATGTCGTTTTCCAGCGATTCTTGATTGAAGTCCAGGTCGGTCCCTCTTTGTATCCTGCGCGTTGTCTAGGTTCCCGGCCATCGCTATTTACCTTTAGCGGTGGCCTGCCATGCGTAATGACATCCTCTCCGTCCTGAGCAGAGGATGTAATTTACTCGTGAAAGCGCATCTAGGCGCATCTCGGCGCATGCGCAGGAGATGCAGTGGAAGGCACCCATCGCGAGGAGAAGTCTGCGCTCCGCTAAAGGTAAATAAATATATATATATATATATATATATATATATATATGTGTGTTTTGGTATGTGTCTTTGTTTTTATATGTGTGTGTGTGTGTGTGTATATGTGTGTGTGTATGTGTGTGCGTTTATGTGTGTGTGTGTTTGTGTATATATGGGTGTGTTTGTGTATATGTGTTTGTGTGTGTGTGTGTGTGTGTGTGTATATATGTGTGTATTTGTGTGTATGTGTATGTGTATATGTTTGTCTGTATATTTTTATGTGTGTGTGTTTATGTGTGTGTTTGTGTATATATGGGTGTGTTTGTGTATATGTGTTTGTGTATATGTTTGTGTGTATATGTGTGTGTGTGTTTATGTGTGGATATATGGGTGTATTTGTGTGTATGTTTGTGTGTATATTTTTGTGTGTGTGTTTGTGTATATCTGTGTGTTTGTGTATGTGTGTGTGTGTATGTGTGTGTATATGGGTATGTTTGTGTATATGTGCTTGTGTATATGTGTGTGTGTGTGTGTGTGTGTGTGTGTGTGTGTGTGTGTATATATGGGTGTATTTATGTGTATGTGTATATGTTTGTGTGTATATTTTTGTGTGTGTGTGTTTGTGTATATATGTGTGTTTGTATATATGTGTGTGTGTGTGTGTGTGTTTGTGTGTGTGTGTTTGTGTATATATGGGTGTGTTTGTGCATACATGTATATGTTTGTATGTATATGTTTGTGTGTGTTTTTGTATATGTGTGTGTTTTGTGTATATGTGTGTGTGTGTGTGTGTATATATATGGGCGTGTTTGTGTATATGTTTGTGTGTATGTTTGTGTGTGTTTTTGTATATGTGTGTGTTTGTGTATGTGTATATATGGGTGTGTTTGTGTACATGTGTTTGTGTATATGTTTGTGTGTATATGTGTGTGTTTGTGCATACATGTATATGTTTGTGTGTATATGTTTGTGTGTGTTTTTGTATATGTGTGTGTTTTGTGTATGTGTGTGTGTGTGTGTGTGTGTGTGTGTGTGTGTGTGTGTGTGTGTGTGTGTGTAGGTGAGTATAAGTATTGGTATTGTTCACATTGATAACTTCTTTTTTTTATGTTGTTGCAGATTTTGATGTACCGATTGGACTACATCTTCGATTCTTTGGACTACTGCATAGATCTACGTTTTTTCAAATTTTAATAAAATGGTTAACGAGGGTTTTGTTGGGGATTTCTTATTTCAATAAAAAAATTGTGTTTGTGTTTTTTTTAAAACTTTATTAGTGCCTAGATAATGGCAGTTGGCTGATTGACAGCGTCCATTATTAAGGCGGTACTTAGTGTTAGCCGGGGCAGAGGCTAGCACTAACCACCCATTATTACCCCGGTACCCACCACCACCAGGGGTGCCGGGAAGAGCCAGGTACGATCCAGTACCTGACCATCTGTTGTATTATGAAGCTGGGAAGGGCCAAAAACAGTGGACCTTCCCACCCTTGTAATGCTAGGCTGCTGCTGCTGTGTTGTATCGGGCTGGTTATAAAAATGGGGGGGAACCCCACGTCGTTTTTTTTTTAAAATTTAACAATAGACGTTGGGTCCCCCACATTTTTAATAACCAGCCATATACAAGGCCGCAGCAGCCTGGCATTACACGGGTGGGAAGGTCCACTGGTTTTGTACATTCCCAGGCTAATAACACTGTGGTGTTTGTGTCTGGTTATGATAAATTGGGTGGAACCCCATGTCTTTTAAAAAAATAATAATAATAAATAATTTAAAAAAATGACGTGGGGTCCCCCCCCCATTTTTATAACCAGTCAGATACAACACAGAAGCAGCCTAGCTTTACAAGGGTGGGAAGGTCCACTGTTTTTGGCCCTTCCCAGCCTCATAATACCAGCCTGCGGCCGCCCCAGGTACCGACCATCACAACAGATGGTCGGGTACTGGATCGTACCTGGCTCTTCCCGGCACCCCTGGTGGTGGTGGGTATAGGGGTAATAATGGTGGTTAGTGTTAGCCTCTGCACCGGCTAACACTAAGCCTCACCTTAGTAATGGATGTTGTCAGTCAGACAGCGGCCATTACTAAAGTGGTAGCAATAAAAGTTGAAAAGAAAAGACAAAGATATAGATAAAATATTTTATTGAAATAAAGCACCCCCAACACAACCCTCATTAACCACTTTATTGTAGAAAAAAGAGGCGTCATCAAAGTAGTCCTCGAAACCGACGTAGTCCAACGACCAAACCTGTAAAAAAAAAACTCTAAAAAAAAGAATAAAACATGTCGTAGGCTTAGTTTCAGTTTCATGTGTGATACTGACTGTTGTACCACGTATAGAAGCCTGCCGTAAAGTTGGCTTAGATACAGGGCGCCAGCAGACAGTATCATACATGGCCATACAGACATACATGCATGCAAACATACATGCATGCAAACATACATGCATGTATGCAAACATACATACATACATACATGCAAACATACATACATGCAAATATACATACATGTATGCATACATACATGCAAACATACATACACATATATACATACAAACATACATACATTCACATATATACATACATGCCAGCCTACATACATGCCACTAATTAGTAGAGCAGTTTTTTTCAAGATGGCCGCCGCGATGTGTGCAATTCAGTGCGCATGCACGGGAACTACTTGCAATCTTGCGCAATTTTGCGATGTACTGCAGGTGGGGATTGCAGCTCCAATACACGTGTGTGACATACGCTGTATTCACACATAGACATCTGAAACCAAGAGGAATTCGTACTTCCAGTTTGTGTAAATGACAGGTTGGAATGACTTCAATTATTATATACAACTGGGTGATTTATTTTACTATTAACACTTTTTTTGATACCAGGATTGTCTTTTCTTTGTTTCAGTCCCTTAACCCCTTCACGCCCAATCACGTACAGTAACGTGATGGAAACTGTACGTGAAGGAGATGAAGCTAGGTCAGGAGCTGAGCCCGCACCATCACCGCCGGGTGACAACTGTATGTTACAGCTGGCACCCTGAGGTATCGGCCAGGACCGGAGCTAGCATCCGATCTGGCCGATTAACCCCTCAGATGCTGCGTTCAATAGAGATCGCAGCATGTGAGCAGTTTTTAGCCACCGGAACCCCAGCAATGTGATCGCTGGGTTGCCGGTGGCTGCAAAGGCGATCGGAGGCCTAATACTTACCTCCCGGTTTGCCAGCAACGGAAGGCGGGCCTAAAAGACTTCCAGTACCATCGGCAAGATGGCGCCGGCTCAGCTTCCGGCTCAGAAGCTGAGCCGGCGTCATCTGCAGTGTGTGTCCGCTGTATGTTACAGAGGTCACCCCGATCTATCGTCAGGAACCGGAGCTAGCTCCGATTCCTGGCATTAACCCCTTCAATGCAGCAATCCATTGCGATCGCTGCATCATAGAGGTTTGTAGCAAATCGGCAGCCTGCCATGCGATGGCAAGGCTGGCGACTGCTACTATGGCATCAGGAGCCCTAACAATGGCCTCCTGTCTGCCATTACGGAAGCGGATTAGGACCAGCCCAGAGGCGGAGCCTGATCGGCTTGCTGTCAGTGAACAACTGACAGTTCCAATACATTGCACTACATCCCTTATCAAGTCATTTATTATTGAAAAAAATAATAAACCATACATATTTGGTATTGCTGTGACCGTAACGACATAAACAATAAAAATATTATGTTATTTATCCCGTGCAGTAAATGGCGTAAAAGAAAACAACCTAAAAAACACTGCCATAATTGCTGTTTTTTGGTCACTTTGTCTTCCAAAAATTTTAATAAAAAGTGATCAAAAAGTCACATGTATCCAAAAATGGGGCCTATAAAATCTATACCTCGTCTCGCAAAAATCAACCTCTCATACAGTTCCATCGACGAAAAAATTAAAACGTTATGGCTCTCCCAACATGGCGACGGAAAAAATACATTCTCTTTCCAAAAGTAATTTTATTGTGCAAAAAGTTATAAAAAAGTTCTATAAATTAGGTATCGCCGGAATCGTACTGGCCCGCAGAATAAAGGTAACATGTAGTTTATAACGCATGGTGAAGGCTGTATAAAAAAAACTAAAAAAACTATGCCAGAATTGCTGTTTTTTTGTCACCTTGCCTCCCAAAAAAAGGACAACAAGTGATCAAAAAGTCGCATGTACACCAATAAGGTACCAATAAAAACTACAGCTCGTCCCACAAAAAAACAGCCCTATTACCACTACGTCGATGAAAAAATAAAATTAGTTAAGGCTCCAATAAGTCAGGAAAGAAAAATATCCAGTTGTGCAGCCCTAGGGGAATATTTCTTCTGTTTCAAAAGGCGATGTATCAAGGCACTAAAATTAGGGAACCAGGAAGGGGAGGGCCCAAACATATCTGCTCGAAGCGAGGGTGCCCGTATTATACCAGGACAACACTTTCCCGGCAAAATTCCCCAAACTGCAAAGGTGCGGAGTGTGGACCAAAAGGGGGATAATGAAGGACATTTATCAGTGCGACACCGGCCTGTGCAGAAAGGATCGATCACAGCGTAACACACATCTATGGATTATTTTATTATTTTTCTTACCTTATCATTATACCACCTGACTTTGCCCCTGATGTACTCTGCCCAGCTCACATATTCCCCACATTATAAATATTACCAAGCAAATTCCACTATCCAAAAGCCAAATGGCGCTCCCCCCCCCTTCTGAGCCCCAAAGTGTTCCCAAACAGCTGTTTACTTCCACATATATGGCATTGCCATACCCGGGAGAACCCTTTTAACAATTTTTGGATGTGTGTCCCCAGTGGCACGAGCTGGGCACGACATATTTGCCACTGAATTGGCATATCTAGGGAAAAATTTTAATTTTCACCTTCCGCAGCGCAATCATTTATGGAAAAGACACGTGGGGTGAAAATGCTCACTACACCCCTTAATAAATGCCTTGAGGGGTGCAGTTTCCAAAATGGGGTCACTTGTCAGGGGTTTCTTTTATTATTTCACATCAAAGCCTCTGCAATTGTGAACCAATACTCTATACGTCGCCAAATTAGGCCTCAATTTTACATGGTACTCTTTCACTCCTGAGCCCTGTCGAATGTCCAGGCAAAAAATTAGTGCCACATGTAGGGTGATTCGAAAACCGGGAAATACAGCATAATAATTGAGAGCTGTCTTGTTATGGTGGCACAAGCCGGGCACTACATGTTGGCATATCTAAAAAAAAAAAATCCCATTTTCATTCTCCCATATCATGTGCACACGAATTTCTGCAAAACACCTGTGGGGTTAACATGCTCACTACACCCCTAGGTAAATACCTTGAGGGTGTTGTTTCCAAAATGGGGTCACTTCTGGGGGGGGGGGGAACCAGTGTTTTGGTTCCACAGGGACTTTGCAAATGCGACATAGCGACCAGAAACCAAATGCAGCAAAATATGTACTCCAAAAGCAAATGCCGCTCCTTCCCTTCTGAGCCCTGCCGTGTGCCCAAACAGCAGTTTATGACCACGCGTACTCCATTTGCTTTACAAATGTTGGGGTTCTTTTTTTCCTTTATTTGTTGAGAAAATGAAAAATGTGGAGCTAAAGCTATTGAATAAAAAGGATTTTTCTTATTTTCACTACCCAATTCTAATAAAAGTTATGAAACACCTGTGGGGTCAAAATGCTCACTACACCCCTAGATGGATTCCTCAAGGGGTGTAGTTTTCTCAATGGAGTCACTTTTTTGGCATTTCCACTGTTTTGTCCCCTCAGGAGCTTGAAAATGCGACAAGGCCTCCGCAAACCATTCCTGCTAAATTTGAGCTCCAAAAGCCAAATGGCGCTCTTTCCCTTCTAAGCAGCCGTTTATACCCACATGTCGGGTATTGTTTTACTCGGGAGAAATTGCTTTACAAATGCTGTGGTGCTTTTTCTCCTTTAGTCCTTGTGGAAATTAGAAAAAATTAGCTAAACTTACATTTTCTTTGAAAGAATGTAGATTTTAATTTTCAAGGCCTACTTCCAATAAATTCTGCAAAAAACCTGCGGGTTCAAAATGCTCACTATACCCCTAGATAATTTTTGGGGATTTCCACTGTTTTGGCACCGCAAGAGCCCTTCAAACCTGACATATGTGCCTAAAATATTTTCTAATAAAAAGGAGGCCCAAAATCCACTAGGTGCTCCTTTGCATCTGAGGCCGCTGCTTCAGTCCATTACCAAACTAGGGCCACATGTGGGATATTTCTAAAAGCTGCAGAATCTGGGCAATAAATATTGAGTTGCATTTCTCTGATAAAACCTTCTGTGTTACAAAAAAAAATTATTCAAAATTAATTTCTGCAAAAAACAAAATTACATTTGAAAATTTCACCTCTTTGGTGCTTTAATTCCTGTGAAACTTTTAAAGGGTTAAGAAACTTTCTAAATGCTGTTTTGAATACTTTGAGGGGTGAAGATTTTAAAATGGGGTGAATTTTTGGCGGTTTCTAATATATAAGGCCTTAAAAGCCGCTTCACAACTGAACTGGCCCCTGTAAAAATAGCTTTTTGACATTTTCTTGAAAATGTGAGAAATTGCTGCTAAAGTTCTAAGCGTCTTAGAAAAATAAAAGGACGTTCAAAAAACTATGCCAATCTAAAGTAGACATATGGGGGATGTTAATTAGGAACAATTTTGTGTGGTATAACTGCCTGTCTTACAAGCAGATACATTTAAATTGAGAAAAATGCAAATTTTTGAAATTTTTCACAAAATTTTGGTGTTTTTCCACTAATAAATATTTAATTTATCGACTAAATTTTTCCACTATCATAAAGTACAATAAGTCACGAGAAAACTATCTCAGAATCGCTTTGATAGGTAAAAGCATTCCCAAGTCATTACCACATAAAGTGACATATGTCAGATTTGAAAAAATGGGTTTGGTCCTGATGGCCAAAATGAGCTTGGTCCTCAAGGGGTTAATCACCACTATGCATGTTTACATTGTCACTGGCATTTATTTCTGTAACTTCACATTGCATTTTTTCTTTGTGCAGTCTGTTTTATATTGTATCATGTCTTAATCACTGTTTTATCTTGATTGGGCTTTGTGAGCCTTTATATACTTATGACCTGATGTGTGTTTTTTATGCTTGAAAAAAGTCCTGTTGGACTGAAAATAAACTGCTGATGCATTTTGGAGTGCTGCCTCTGTCCATTTTTTGTCTGCCCCTTGTATATAGTGTCCCTCTGCGCTTTCCTCCTATTATATAGTGTCACACAGAGCTTTCCCCCTTGTATATATTGCCACACAGCGCTCTCCCCTTCTGGTATATATGCCACACAGTGCTACCCCCCTTGTATATAGTGTCACACAGTGCTACCCCCCTTGTATATAATGCCACACTGGCTACCCCCTTGTATATAGTGCTACACAGCACTTCCCCCCTTCTTGTATATAGTGTCACACAGCGCTATCCCCTTTGTGTATAGTGTCACACCCCTTATATACTGTATAGTGCTACACAGCCCTCCCTCTTTATTGTATATAGTGCCACGCTGCCTACCCCACTCTTGTATATAGTGTTACACAGCACTTTCCCCCTTCTTGTTTATAGTGCTACACAGCGCTCCCCTTCTTGTATATAGTGCCACACAGCACTACCCCCATTGTCTTTAGTGTCAAACAGCTCTATCCGCCTTGTATATAGTGCAACGCAGCGCTCCCCTCCCCTTCTATATAGTGTCAAATAGCTCTACCCCCTTGTATATAGTGCCACACAGCGCTTCCCCTTTATGCATATAGTGCATAGACCTGCCCCTTTCTTGTATATAGTGCCACACTGGCTACAACCTTGTAAATCGTGCTACACAGCACTTGCCCCCCTTCTTGTATATACAATGAAGGAAATAAGTATTTGATCCCTTGCTGATTTTGTAAGTTTGCCCACTGTCAAAGACATGAACAGTCTAGAATGTTTAGGCTAGGTTAATTTTACCAGTGAGAGATAGATTATATATAAAAAAAGAAAAAAAATCACATAGTCAAAATTATATGTATTTATTTGCATTGTGCACAGAGAAATAAGTATTTGATCCCCTACCAACAATTAAGAGTTCAGCCTCCTCCAGACCAGTTACACGCTTCAAATCAACTTGGTGCCTGCATTAAAGACAGCTGTCTTAAATGGTCACCTGTATAAAAGACTCCTGTCCACAGACTCAATTAATCAGTCTGACTCTAACCTCTACAACATGGGCAAGACCAAAGAGCTGTCTAAGGATGTCAGGGACAAGATCATAGACCTGCACAAGGCTGGAATGGGCTACAAAACCATAAGTAAGACGCTAGGTGACAAGGAGACAACTGTTGGTGCAATAGTAAGAAAATGGAAGACATACAAAATGACTGTCAATCGACATCGATCTGGGGCTCCATGCAAAATCTCACCTCGTGGGGTATCCTTGATCCTGAGGAAGGTGAGAGCTTAGCCGAAAACTACACGGGGGGAACTTGTTAATGATCTCAAGGCAGCTGGGACCACAGTCACCAAGAAAACCATTGGTAACACATTACTCCGTAATGGATTAAAATCCTGCAGTGCCCGCAAGGTCCCCCTGCTCAAGAAGGCACAAGTACAGGCCCGTCTGAAGTTTGCAAATGAACATCTGGATGATTCTGAGAGAAATTGGGAGAAGGTGCTGTGGTCAGATGAGACTAAAATTGAGCTCTTTGGCATTAACTCAACTCGCCGTGTTTGGAGGAAGAGAAATGCTGCCTATGACCCAAAGAACACCGAACCCACTGTCAAGCATGGAGGTGGAAACATTATGTTTTTGGGGTGTTTCTCTGCTAAGGGCACAGAACTACTTCACCGCATCAATGGGAGAATGGATGGAGCCATGTACCGTCAAATCCTGAGTGACAACCTCCTTCCCTCCACCCGGACATTAAAAGTGGCTCGTGGCTGGGTCTTTCAGCACGACAATGACCCGAAACATACAGCCAAGGCAACAAAGGAGTGGCTCAAAAAGAAGCACATTAATGTCATGGAGTGGCCTAGCCAGTCTCCAGACCTTAATCCCATCGAAAACTTATGGAGGGAGCTGAAGATCCGATTTGCCAAGCGACAGCCTCGAAGTCTTAATGATTTACAGATGATCTGCAACAAGGAGTGGGCTAAAATTCCATCTAACATGTGTGCAAACCTCATCATCAACTACAAAAAACGTCTGACTGCTGTGCTTGCCAGCAAGGGTTTTGCCACCAAGTATTAAGTCTTGTTTGCCAAAGGGATCAAATACTTATTTCTCTGTGCACAATGCAAATAAATATATATAATTTTGACAATGTGATTTTCAGTTTTTTTTTAAATATAATCCTTCTCTCACTGGTAAAATTAACCTAGCCTAAAAATTCTAGACTGTTCATGTCTTTGACAGTGGGCAAACTTACAAAATCAGCAAGGGATCAAATACTTATTTCCTTCACTGTAGTGCCACACAGCGCAACCCCATTGTATATAGCGTCACACAGCGCTACCCCCCATTGTTTATAGTGTCAAACAGCGCTATCCCCCTTGTATATAGTGCTACACAGCACTGCCCTCCCTTTGTATATAGTGTCACATAGCTCTAGCCCCCTTGTATATAGTGCCACAGAGCACTTTCTCTTTATGGATATAGCGCCACACAGCGCTACCCCTTTTTCATATAGTACTACACAGCGCTTCCGCTCCTTCTTGTATATAGTGCCACACAGCGCTCCCCCATCTTGTATATAGTGACACACAGCGCTACGCCCCTTTATATATAGTACTACACAGCACTTCCACCCCTTCTTGTATAAAGTGCCACACAGTACTACGCCCCTTGTATATAGTGTCACACAGCGCTACCCCCCTTGTATATAGTGCTACACAGGAGACACCAGCGCTCACTTCCACTTCGCTTGGCCGTGTTCAGTAGGGTGCACACTTCTGCCCGCTCTTAAAGGGCCAGCGCGCACACCTGAAATAAAGAACCAAATTAGCCCATTAGCACCCTGGACTATAAGAAGGGCCTAGCCCCTTCCTGCATTGCCTGAGCGTTGTTGTCCTTTACCTTTGTTCGTCTGTGCAAATGGTCCCTTAGTGTTTCCTAGTTCCCAGTGTTCCCATTCCTGCTTCCTGTAATCTGTGTCCCGTGCTATCCAGAACCAAGTGCCAGAGTTGGAGTCGTGCTGCGCTGAGTACTATGCCTGTCCTGTTACACCACGCCTGGTGTCTGCCTGCTACCAAAGTCCCATCCGAGCCTGTCTTGCTACTGTCTGAAGTTACCACAGGTACACCTAATTGAACTATAGACTATGACCTGTGTCCTGTTGGCCAGCTGCCACACCGTTAAGGTGGTATGGCCCAGTGGCTCCACGCACCCAACGTGACAGTATGCTCAGGCCATGGACCCCGCTATTCAATCCAAGACTATGATGACGTCACAAGTGATGTTGGCGGATATGCTAGACCTCCGGTTTCGACAGGATCAACTCCTCCAGGCATTGATGATCCCCGATTGTCTCTGCCGCTACCTCATAGCTATGATGAAAATGCAAATACCTGTAGGGGATTTTTGAACCAGTGCCAGATCCACTTCAGTCTGTATGCTAGGGCATTTGCTACTGATGGCGCAAGGGTCACTATCATTGTCTCTCTCCTCACTGGCAGGGCCCAGGCATGGGCGAACCCTATCTGGGAGAGACAAGGACCAGAGACCCGTGACTTCCAGGGGTTCCTACGGACATTTTGCACAGTATTTGAGGAGCCTGGACGAGTCTCGTCGGCAGCTGCCTCCTTGCTGAACCTTTGCCAGGGACAAACTTCCGTGGCCGAGTACGCCATCCACTTCCGCACGCTGGCAGGAGAGTTCTTGTGAAACAACGAGGCCTTGGTGGCTACATTCTGGCAGGGACTGTCCCCTGAGATTAAGGACAAACTTGCCGCTCGAGATCTGCATTCCACCCTGGATGACCTCATCCTTCTTGCCGCCCGGATTGACATAAGGATCCGACAATGGTTACAAGAGGCCTGTCGGGAGGGAGGACCCTCTAGCCTATCCTACTTTGCAACAACCCCTGCTGTCCTCATCAGCTGTTCCTTCAAATGAGTCTTTGTGGATAGACCATTTCAAGCGGTCTACCCAGAGGAGACAATGCAGACGCACTTCGGGACTCTGTCTGTATTGCGGCCTCGGAGGTCATCTTGTGTGTCTGTGCCCCCAAAAGCCCCAGAGCCTAGGGTTGGTTGGAGAGACAACCCTGGGTGTAGAAGGACTTTCTTTTAAATTGTCTATTCCCGTGACCATAGTATTCGGTGAAAAACGCTCCAGGTCTCTGCTTATCTGGACTCTGGATCCACAGCTAACTTCATTCGGAGAGACCTGGGATCTTCTCCAGTTGCCAACAACCCCTGTGTAGAAGCCTTTTGTGGTTGCATCGGAGAATGGACTACCTCTGCCAGACCCAGTTGTAGCTGTGACCAAGCCACTGAAGCTCCAAGTGGGAGTCCTTCATTCCGAACTCATCTCATTCTTTGTCCTGTCTAAGACTGTTGTAATGTCCGTGGATGCGGGCTCTGTTCTCCTCCTGGCGGCCGCTGGTCGGTGGGTACTGGTCCCAGTCTCCTCCTCGGGAGAGGCCGGTGCTCGCGTCTACTCACCACAGCCGGGTCCCGTAGGTTGCGTGCGCACGCTCGTGCCCGCTCTTAAAGGGGCAGCGCGCACTGGACCTCGTTCATGAACCTTGACCCGTGAGTACTCTGGACTGTAGGGGGGTCCAGGCCCCTAGTTCTTTGCCTGAGCTTTGTTGTGTATTCCTAGTCTGTCTTGCATATGACGTCCTAGTGTTTACTGATCTCAGTGTTCCTGTATCCTATATTTGTATCCTGATCTAGTGCCGTGCTGTGCTGTATACCACGCTTGTCCTGCTTCTCCACGCCTGACGTTCACCTGCTGCCAAGTTCCTGCCAAGCCTGCCTTGCTACTGTCCAAGCTGCCACAGTACCTATACGAACTATAGACTTTGACCTGCGTCCTATTGGCCAGCTGCCTTACCGCCAAGATGGTTCGGCCCAGTGGGTCCACGAACCCAACGTGACAGCCGTCAACCCTGTACTGCTGGGCCTGCCCTGGCTTTGACTACATGCTCCAGTCCTGGACTGGAATTCTGGAGAGGTCCTCCAGTGGGGTCCCGAGTGTCTCAACCGCTGCCTGGTACAGATTCATCCGGCCCAGCCTTCTCTGCCTCAGTCTTTGGCTGGATTGCCTTCTCATTATTCTGCGTTCTGGGATGTCTTCAGCAAAAAGGAGGTGGAGACGCTGCCCCCACACTGGGCATATGACTGTCCTATTGAGCTGATTCCTGGTAAATCCCTTCCCTGTGGTAGGGTATATCCTCTTTCCTTGCCAGAGACTCAGTCCATGTCCGCCTATGTTAAGGAGAATCTGGAGAGGGGCTTCATACGGAAGTCCAGATCCCCGGCAGAAGCCGGGTTATTCTTCGTCAAGAAAAAGGATGGTTCTCTGCGACCCTGCATCGACTACCGAGGTCTCAACCAGATCACGGTAAAAAATAGATATCCATTGCCATTGATTTCAGAACTGTTTGACCACATACGAGGAGCCAAAAAATTTTCTAAGCTAGACCTGCTGGGGGCTTATAACCTAATCCGGATTCGCCGGGGTGACGAATGGAAGACGGCATTTAACACCCGTGATGGACACTATGAATATCTTCAGCCTGTGTAACGCTCCCGCGGTCCTCCAGGAGTTTGCTAATGACATCTTCCGTGACCTCCTCTAGGTTTGTGTTGTGGTTGTCACGAAGCGGGTTAGTGGACCCACTAGGCCGTACCGCCGTAGCGGGAAGGCAGCTGGCCAAACAACAGGACACCCCAGAAATACAATGTCCCGCACAAGGGTACCTGAATAGTCCAGATGGTGGCCGCAGCTCTGGCACAGATGGAATGGGTGCAGCAGATGGCGCCAAACGTGGCGGATGACACAGGAGCCGCAAGTTGCGCCAGACGTGGCGGATTCCTCCGGACGTGGCAGATAACACAGGACGTGGCGGATTCCTCCAGACGTGGCAGATTCCTCTGGACGTGGCAGATGACACAGGACGTGGCTGATTCATCCAGACGTGGCAGATTCCTCTGGACGTGGCAGATGACACAGGACATGGCGGATTCCTCCAGACGTGGCAGATTCCTCTGGACGTGGCAGATGACACAGGACGTGGCGGATTCCTCCAGACGTGGAAGATTCCTCTGGACGTGGCACGGCTAGATACTAGGGCAAAGCACGGGAAACAGGAACGGGGAACAAGGTACGGGTAACAACAGGAACACTAAGGGACCATTTGCAAGACAGACTGGGAAAACTAACAACGCTCAGGCATCGAACTAGGGGGCTGGACCCCTCTTATAGCCCAGGGTACTCACGGGTCAAAGGTCATTCAAGATGTCCGGTGCGCGCGCTGCCCCTTTAAGAGCGGGGGCGAGCGTGCGCAGCACCCTGCGGGCTCCGGCGAAGGTGAGTGGATGCAAGTGCTGGCGTCTCCTGAGGAGGAGGCTGGGGCCAGCGCTTGCCGACTCGTGGCTGCGGCTGTCAGCGGGAGGCTGGAGATGACAGCCCGCAGCCACGGACATTACAGTGGTCTATCTTGATGACATCTTGATTTTTTCTCCGGAGCCGATGACTCATCAGAGACATGTCCGTCAGGTTTTGCTGCGATTAAGGGAGAATCGCCTGCATGCCAAGTTGGAGAAGTGCGTATTTGAGAGAAGGCTACTTAACTGCAAACGCTGATGCTGCTGCAGAATCAACTGTAGCCTCTGGTGCCGGTGTCCTCGCTCATCTGACACGATTCAGGACCTGTGAGTGACGACACAGTGTGATCTCTCGAGAACACGCTGTGTCTGCACTGCCAGAAGCTGGGCGTTCTGAAGAGAAGTGGATGATACTTCTCATCAGAGCGCCCAGCTAGTAAAAGTATTAAAAACGCCCCGATATACGCACCTAATACACACCCACTTGGACTTTTACTTTTCAACACGCCCACTTGGACTTTTGCAAGCCTCATTTGCATAACTACAAAAATGGTCATAACTTGGCCAAAAATGCTCGTTTTTTAAAAATAAAAACGTTACTGTAATCTACATTGCAGCGCCTATCTGCTGCAATAGCAGATAGGGGTTGCAAAATCTGGTGACAGAGCCTCTTTAAGTCTTGACTGAGCTCACGAGCGCACCCTAGTGGTCACTGTGGAACAGGACGGCCGCATGTGCAGACATCTCTGAAGAGAAGGGTGTTGACCAAATGGATGGAGTTCATGGTCAGCGACCACGGACATTACAGTATCCCCCCTCTTACGTCCCCTCCTCTTGGGACCAGAACGAGAGAGAAACTTTTTAATGAGGCTAGGAGCATTGACATTCTCTTCTGGTTCCCAGGACCTCTCTTCTGGACCAAACCCCATCCAATCTACTAAATAAAAGGTTCTTCGTCTTACTTTTTTAGTGTCCAGGACCTCCTTAAACTCAAAGTATCTGATGAAGTGCTGGGAGCCACTGCAGGAGTGGAAGTCTTGGAGTAGCAGTTCAAGATCACAGGTTTCAGCAGGGAGACATGGAAAGAGTTTGGGATCTTGAGGGTAGGAGGCAGCCGAAGCTTGTAGGAGACAGGGTTGATTTTTCGCAAAATCTTGAAGGGTCCGAAGAACCTGGGGGCAAACTTATATAATGGCACCCTCAACCAGATATTTCTGGAGGAAAGCCAAACCTTGGTGCCCGGAAGAAACATGGGAGGCTCTTCTTGTGTCTGCCTTCTTATTCATGCAGTCGACCACCAGTAGAATAGAAGATCGGGTCCGCTGCCAAATCTGTAGAAAGTCCTGAATGTAGAATCAGCTGCAGGCACCTCGGACGTAGTGGAAACAGGGAGAGGTATTCGTGGGTGTTGGCCATAGATGATGAAGAATGGACTGGAGGCGGTGGACTCACTAGTGTGGTTGTTGTAGTAGAACTCAGCCCAAGGAAGCCGCTGCACCCTGTCATCATGCTTCCTGGAGATAAAGTCTCGTAGATAGTTCTCCATAATCCAATTAATTCTCTCTACTTGACCATTGGACTGGGGATGGTGGGCTGAGGAAAAGTCCAACATAACTCTGAGGAGTCCACAGAGAGCTCTCCAGAACATTGAGGTGATCTGAACCCCCCCGATCCGACACAATATGCAGAGGCAATCCGTGCAGACGGAAGATGTGTTGGATGAAGAGATTGGCCAGTCGAGAAGCAGAAGGCAGGCTGGTCAGTGGAACAAAATGAGCCATCTTGGAGAATCACCACCAAAACCGTACTGCATCCAGCAGAGGGAGGCAGATACATAACAAAGTCCATAGCAATATGTTGCCAGGGGGCATCGGGCATAGGCAGTGGCTGAAGAAAGCCAACCAGTTTGGAGTGGGCAACTTTATTTGCTGCGCACACTGTGCAGGAGGAGACAAAGTCTGTGATGTCTTTGGGCACCGTGTGCCACCAGAACTGATGGGCAATAAGGTCTCGGGTCTTATGGGCACCCGTGTGACCTGCCAGTTTGGAACTGCGTCCTCAGCGGAGGATTCTTCTTCTGTCAGTCAGACACACAAAGTCCTCCCCGGGGAATGTCTCTAATTTTCAGAGGGTTGACAGGGATGTATCGATGATATTCTGTGGAGGTTCCATAGTGTCCTCTGTCTTTAACGACCTGGACAAGGCATCAGCCCTCACATTCTTATCGGCCTGACGGTAGTGGAGATCAAACTGGAATGGGGCAAAGAATAACGACCACCTGGCATGACGGGGATTCAGTCGTTGAGCCGTTTGGAGATAGGTGAGGTTCTTGTAGTCTGTGAATATCAGAATGGGATGAACTGCCCCCACTTATAGATGTCTCCAATCCTCCAAAGCCAATTTGATGGCCTGTAACTCCCGATCCCCACTCAAGTAGTTGGGTTCTTCGGAAGAGGAGAATTTAGAGTAATAGCCAGATACCATTGTCTTGCCCTTGGAACCTCTCTGGAACAGGAGTGCACCAGCACCGACAGAGGAGGCGTCCACCTCCAACGAAAACTGTTGAGATATATCTGGATGATGGAGGATAGTGGCTGACGTGAACGCACTCTTCAGGCTATTAAATGCGGATTCCGCCTCAGGAGTCCACACTTTGGCATTCATGCCTTTCTTGGTGAGGGTAGAGACAGGAGATATCAGTGAGGAGAAGTTTGTAATGAACGGTCTGTAGAAATTAGTGAATCCCAGGAAGCGCTGTGTGGACCTCAAGCCTTGAGGGCGTGGCCAATGCAGGACGGACTTTACCTTCTCAGGAACCATCTTGAGGCCTTGATTCGAGATGATGTAGCCCAGGAAGGGTAGAGCATTTCTCTCAAACAGGCACTTCTCCAACTTAGCGTTCAGGCGATTCTCCATTAACCCCAGCAAAACTTGACAAACATGTCTCCGATGAGTCATTGGATCTGGAAAAAAAAAATCAAGATGTCATCCAGATAGACCACAACACAAACATAGAGGAGGTCACGGAAGATGTCATTAACAAACTCTTGGAAGACCACGGGAACATTACACAGGCCGAAGGGCATTACTAGCTATTCATAGTGTCCGTCACAGGTGTTAAATGCCGTCTTCTATTCGTGACCCCGGCGAATCTGGATTAGGTTATAAGCCCTCCGTAGATCTAGCTTCGAAAAAAACCTAGGCTCCTCGTATACGATCAAACAGTTCAGAGATCAATGGCAACGGATATCTATTTTTTAGCGTGATCTGCTTGAGACTCCGGTAGTCGATGCAAGGACGCAGAGAACCATCCTTTTTCTTGACAAAGAAGAACCTGGCTCCCACCAGGGAAGAAGACTAGGGTTCGTGGACCCACTGGGCCGTACCTTCTTGGCGGTATGGCAGCTGGCCAACAGGGCGCAGGTCAGAGTCTATAGTTCGTATATGGTACCTGTGACAGTAGCAAGATAGGCTCGGCTGGGACTAAGCAGCAGGTAGACGTCAGGCGTGGAGTAGCAAGACAGGCGTAGCATATAGCACAGCACGACTACAGCACAGTACGGTACTTGACCAGGATAGCACAGGATACAGGAACAGGAAACACTGGGAACTGAAAAACACCAGGAGACCATTTGCAAGACAAACTTAGGGTACGACAACAACGCTCAGGTATCGAAGCAAGGGGCTGGGCCCTTATTATAGTCCAGGGCACTCATGGGCTGATTACACATGAAAGTCCGGTGCGTGCGCTGCCCCTTTAAGAGCAGGCACGAGCGTGTGCGCGCACCCTACGGGACCCGGCCAAGGTGAGTGGAAGTCTCCTGAGGTGGAGCCTGGGGCCAGCGCTCGCAGACCCATAGCTGTGGCCGTCAGGAGGTGAGTGAACCTGACGGCCCGCAGCCACGCACATGACAGTCACATCTACAACCGGGTCTGGCAGAGGAAGCCCATTCACAGATGCAGCCATCAAAGGCCTCTCCAGGGGTGTTGGGGGCATGTGGAGATCCACCAGGTCTCGTCGAATGAAATTAGCAGCGGATCCAGAGTCCAGATAAGCAGAGACCCGGTGCGTTTTTTCGCTTGACACTATGGTCACGGGAATGGACAATTTAGACAAAAGTCCTTTTATGCCCAGGGTTTTCTCTCCCACCAACCCTAGGTACTTAGGCTTGTGGGGGCACAGACGCACAAGATGGCCTCCGAGGTGTCCCGAGGTGCATCTGCGTTGTCTCTCCTGGGTAGATAGCCCAAACTGGTCTGTCCTCACCGACTCCATTGGAGGATCAGCATCTGAGGACAGCAGGGGTTGCTTCAAAGTAGGAACTGGGCTAGGGAGTCGTCCCTCCCGACAAGCTTCTTGGTACCGTTCTCGGATCCTTATATCAATCCGGCCGGCCAGAAGGATGAGGTCATCCAGGGTAGACGGTAGATCTCGGGCTGCAAGCTCGTCCTTAATCTTAGGAGATAGTCCCTGCCAGAATGTAGCCACCAGGGCCTCATTCTTCGACAACAATTCTCCCACCAGGGTGCGGAAGTGGATCGCCTACAGAGGTGTCCCCCTGGAGTAGGTTCAGCAAAGAGGCGGCTGCAGACGAGACACGTCCAGGCTCCTCAAACACCGTGCAAAATGTCCGTAGGGACCCCTGGAAGTCATGTGTCTCTGGTCCTTGTCTCTCTCAAATAGGGTTTGCCCATGCCAGGGATCTGCCAGTGAGGAAAGAGACGATGAAAGCGACCCTTGCGTCGTCAGACGAAAATGCCCTTGCATACAGGCCAAAGTGGTTCTGGCACTGGTTAAAAAATCCCCTGCAGGTCCTCGCGTCTCCATCATAGCGGTCAGGAAGCGGCAAAGAGAATTGGGGATGAGTACTGCCAGGAGGTGTAGTTGGAGGATCTGTACTGCCAGGAGGTGTAGTAGGAGGAACTGCAGCTTGCACATCCAGCCAATGTGCAACAATGTTCAATGCCTGGAGGAGTTTGTCCTGTCGAGTCCGGAGGTCTCTTGCTACAGAGCACTCCCCCTCCTTCTTGCATATAGTGCCACACATCGCTACCCCCCTTGTATATAGGGCCACACAGTGCTGCACCCCTTGTATATAGTGCTACACAGCGCTTCCCCCTTTCTTGTATGTAGTGTCACTCAGCGCTTCCCCCCTTGTATATAGTGTCAAACAGCGCTTTCCCTCTTGTATATATTGTCACACAGCGCTCCTCCCCCTTGTATAGTGACACATAGCTCCACCCCCCTTGTATATAGTGCCACACAGCACTCCCCTTCGTGTATATAGTGCCACACAGCGCTACCCCTTGTATATAGTGCTACACAGCGCTCCCCTTCTTGTATATAGTGCCACACAGCGCTACCCATTTATATATACTGCTACACAGCACTTCCCCCCGTTCTTGTCTACAGTGCCACATGGCTGCTGCTACTAGTGGAACTGGGCACATGTCTTGTGCCACAAATGCTGGTACTGGGTCTGGCACCAACAGATCCAACATTTGGACTGGAAGAGGACACGGCATGGGTGTTTTTTCCTCTACCCCGTCTTTTCACAACTATTTTTTTTACCAGACATTTCACTGCTGGAGTGCAGCAAGTTGAATCAAAACCCAGGGGATGAGCCCCTTCTAAAAGCGTATTCACACTGACACTGGCTAGGCAAATGGCAATGAATGAGAATTTCTATCAGCCACGCTGCAGTGCACTCAGGAAATGCTGGGCCTTGTAGTACTACTACTACTACTACTACAAAGGCTGCCTGTATTGCAAGTTCGATTGTTATTTGCTTGTTATGTTAACGGCCGGGGATGAGCCCCTTCTAAAAGCGTATTCACACACTGACAATGGCTTGGCAAATGGCAATGAATGAGAATTTCTATCAGCCACGCTGCAGTGCACTCAGGGAATGCTGGGCCTTGTAGTAGTACTACTACTACTACTACTACTACTACTACTACTACAAAGGCTGCCCGTATTGCAAGTTGGATTGTTATTTGTTTGTTATGTTAACGGCCAGGGATGAGACCCTTCTAAAAGCGTATTCACACTGACACTGGCTTGGCAAATGGCAATGAATGAGAATTTCTATCAGCCACGCTGCAGTGCACTCAGGGAATGCTGGGCCTTGTAGTACTACTACTACTACTACTACTACTACTACAAAGGCTGCCTGTATTTCAAGTTGGATTGTTATTTGTTTGTTATGTTAACGGCCGGGGATGAGCCCCTTCTAAAAGCGTATTCACACACTGACACTGGCTTGGCAAATGGCAATGAATGAGAATTTCTATCAGCCACGCCGCAGTGCACTCAGGGAATGCTGGGCCTTGTAGTACTACTACAAAACCTGCCTGTATTGCAAGTTGGATGCAACGGGGATGAGCCCCTTATAAAAGCGTATTCACACACTAGCTGAGTAGTGAGTAGTGCATGAGCCCCTTCGATTGCTGGATTCCTGCCTTTTAGATTCCTAAAGCTTTCCCTTACTGCACAGAGATGCTATCCCTACAGCTCCTGTCTGTAAAATGGCCGCTGAGCTCCGTGCATAGACTTTTATTGCAGGCTTGAGCCCGTCCCTATGCTGCCTCCCGATTGGCTGGGAGAGCCGTTTGCAAGGCATTATGGGGTAGCCTGATGTCAGGTGATCTTGTGAAATCCTCCATTTTAGATGTAACATGTGGCAGGCGCCAAAATGTAGCTGGGTCCGGTCAAAACGGGTTCGGCCGAACCCGGTGAAGTTCGGATTCGCTGCGAACCGAACTTTTCCGGAAGTTCAGACCGAAACCGGGTTCGGTTGTCCCGGTTTGCTCATCTCTAGTCAAGATTATTATTAAAATCACCCATTACGACCAGTGGAGCCTTCGGATCATGAACCAAAAACTTCAGAGCCAACCGAAGCACTGTACTAGAAAATGGAGGCGGAACATAGATTGCAATGACAATACATATAATACCATACACTTTACAATATAAGCAGAGATATCGTCCCTCTTTGTCAATATCCGACTTAAAACATTCAAATGGCAAACTTCTATGAACCAGAATACTAACCCCCCTAGAGTAAAGGGAGAATGTGGAATGAAACGCATGTGCACAGAATCAGGTAATAAATGTGTTTCCTGCAATCACACCAAAGCAGGTAAATGATCCTGCAAGGCATTAAAGATGGCATAACGTTTGGTAGTGTCATTCAAACCCCGAAAATTCCACGTCAGAAGATTAAACTTCCCCGCCGTAAAGACATATCAAGAATAACCAATGTAGTATCCTGTTACCACAAAACGAAACAGAGAAATGCTCTCTCATCAGTGCATAGTACTCTTTGACAACCCCATCATCCCACCCCAACCTCCACCTCCGAACATACCCAACACGACACAAAAAAACATAGAACAGCATTTTCAGCCTCCCAAATGAGAAGGCGGGGGGTATTGAAATATAGCCCCAGCCAAAAAACTGGTACTGTAACCAATACAAATCTCCAAATGAACCAGCATCCAGAAATAGGAGACACCAGAATAGCAATAGACAACCTTGGACTGCATTGCTGTTAGTAATAACCATGTGTAACGTACAAAAAGGCAGTAGTCAAGAAAAAAATATAATATTTCTCCGAACATTTGTAGGAAAATAGTTACCAGATTCACATTTTACAAATGCGCAATAGACAGAAGTAAATATGCAGATCGAGAAAATAAAATACAAATAAAACTGTTGTTGGCAGAAGTTAACAATTACAACAAATCTGTCTAGCAACCAACACAAAAGCCACAAGTAATAGATGGGGTAGAATCTTCAAACAAGAAAAGGCACAATCCAGGGCCAAGCACAGTCAGAATATCTCAATATCTCGCCTCTATCATCTCGTCGCA
Organism: Rhinoderma darwinii; assembly: GCF_050947455.1. Classification (NCBI taxonomy): domain Eukaryota; kingdom Metazoa; phylum Chordata; class Amphibia; order Anura; family Rhinodermatidae; genus Rhinoderma; species Rhinoderma darwinii. The sequence continues at coordinate 47,950,341 of NC_134694.1, read as the reverse complement.
GCCGCCTCTCATGACGTTCTATCCAAGACATGGTGTCCTGCGGTGTAAAAAAAAAAAATGAGTCTCCCCCAGCGCCGCCACACGAAGCTTGGCTGGATATATCATACCATATGCGGCATTCGAATTGCGTAGTTTACGCTTAACTTCCAGAAATTTGGCTCTCTTCCTTTGCACTTCTGCAGAATAATCAGGATAGATAGACACATTTGAGCCTTGGATAGTAAGATCGGTATGATCTCGAGCCTTACGAAGCACCATGTCTCTGTCCTTAAAATGCAGCAATTTAATCAAGACTGGACAGGGTGGAGCCCCAGGTGGCAAAGACAAATTGATAGTATTTCACCGCTCAGACGGTTGTAGCTGTAAAGTCTTAAGTGTCCATCAAGGGTTTGACCTTCCCCCTGCAGGAATGCAGAAAAAACGATCCACACAGAAATGCAACTGCAGAAATGCAACTGCTTGCTGTGTATATCCGCGTACTAGATGTTCTAAACCTCCAACAAGGAAGAAAAAGGAGACAGTGCACTACCTTTTGGAAACTACAAATTCCACAAGTTTTTTCCATGCTTACAAAACCAGATATAGATAAAAGCATAAGATAAGCTCTTGTAACATGCCAAATATTGCAACCCGACCCTGGGTTTCGCCCTTCTGGCTTCCTCTGGGGCATATAGGCGTGTACCATACATGTGTTTAAATAGCTGTCAGTCTTCTTAACATACAACAGTTTTAAATTGCTTATGTATATAAAACAGCCAATTTTAAAAACAACAATGATAAAATAACATATGAAAAAGGGAACATTGCTATAAAAAAAATCAGTTTTTTGGATCTGGAAGTCTTTATAGATGGAAATAAATTGAACACAAAAAATTTCTTTAAAAAAACGGATTGCAATAGTTACATCGAATATACTAGCTGCCATTACAAACTATGGCTTAATAACATCCCTAAAGGACAGTTCAAAAGAATAAAAAAGAACTGCACTAATCCAACAGATTTTCATATTCAGTCTGATATTATCCGATCACGTCTCAAGGAAAGGAATTATAGTCCTGAAATTGTCAATTCTGCATTAACCCCTTAATGACCGGGCATGTTTGTACCTTAATGACCAAGCCAGATTTGTCAAATCTGGTATGTCTGACTTTATCAGAGAATAACTCTGTGAAAGTTTTGAATATCCAAGTAATTCTGACATTGTTTTTTCGTCACATGTTGTACTTTATTTTAGTGGTAAAAGTAGACTGATACGATTTGCGGAAATTAATTAAAAAATAGAAAAATTGAAGAAATTTTGTAAAAATTACCATTTTCCCCTATTTTTAACTGCAATATGTCACATATGTACACACATACTGTACAATTTTTTTAATAAAATATATATTTCTATCTCTTTACTCCATTTTGGCAGCACTTTTGAAAAAATAAAATAAATTTTCAGCAATTTAGAGGACTTACAATTTGAATAATAATTTTATAAATTTTGAAGTACATTTTGTTTTCCGGCACCAAGCCAGGTTTTCAGAGGCTCATAGGTCTCGTCTCGGAGTGATGGAAACCCCCACAAATGACCCCATTTAGAAAACTAGACCCCTTAAGGTATTTACCTAAGGGTATAGTAAGTATTTTGACCCCACAGTTTTTTGCTAAATGTAATACATAGCAGGTGAAAAAAAAAAATAATTCACTTTTTTCATAAAAGTATCAGTTTGAAGACCAATTTCTTTGTAAAGCGACCATGAGAATGAAGAAACACACCACAAAATCTATCACCCTGTTTCTCCTGTTTTCAAAAATACCAACATTGTGGCCCTAATGCGCTGCCTGGACACACGGCAGGACCCAAAATGAAGGGAGCACCCGGAGGCTTTCAGGACTCATATTTTGCTTGAAAATGTTTTAGGCCCCACTGTATATTTGGAGAGGCTTTGAGCTGCCAAAACGATAGAAACTCCCCATAAACGACCCCATTTAGAAAACTAGACCCCATAAGGTATTTCTTTAAGGGTATAGTAATTATTTTGACCCCACAGTTCTTTGCTAAATTTAATGCATAGCAGGTGAAAAAAAAAATAATTTCACTTTTTTCATAAAAGTATTTGTTTGAAGACCGATTTCTTTGTAAAGCGACCATGAAAATGAAGAAACACACCCCAAAATCTATCACCCTCTTTATCCTGTTTTCAAAAATACCCACATTGTGGCCCTAATGCGTAGTTTGGACACACGGCAGGGCCCCAAAGGAAGGGAACACCCGGAGGCTTTCAGGACTCATATTTTGCTTGAAAATGTTTTAGGCCCCAATGTACATTTGGAGAAGATTTGAGCTGCCAGAATGATAGAAACTCCCCATAAACGACCCCATTTCGAAAACTAGACCCCTTAAGGTATTTATCTAGGGGTATAGTTAGCATTTTGACCACACAGGTTTTTCGCTAAATATATTGAAATTAGTCTGTAAGAATTAAAATGTACTTTTTTTCTGAAACAACATAGAAATTTTTATTATTTACAAGGAATAACGAAGAAAATGCACCCCAACATTTGTAAAGCAATGTCTCCCGATTACGACAATACCCCATATGTGGTAATAAACTGCTGTTTGGACCCACAGCAGGGCTCAGAAGGGAAGGAGCGCCATTTGGATTTATGATTTTGCTGGAATGGTTTTCGGTGCCATGTCGCATTTGCAATGCACTGGAGGGACCAAAACAGTGGAAACCCACCAAAAGTGACCCCATTTTGGAAAAACCTTCAAGGAATTTTTCTAGGGGTATAGTGAGCATTTAGACCCCACGGGTCTTTTGCAGAGTTTATTGGAATTAGGGCGCGAAAATTAATATCAACATTTTTTCCACTAAAATGTTGCATTTTCTCATTTTCACAAGGGATAAAGGAGGAAAAAAACAACCATTTTTTTCTAAAGCAATTTCTCCCGAGTACGGAAATACCGCACATGTTGTCATACGTTTTTTCATTAGAAATGAATTAACCCTTTCAGGACTGATCCATTTTTTGCTTTCATATTTTAGATTTTCACTCCCCGCTTTCCAAGAGCCATAACTTTTTTATTTTTCCATCAATAGAGTGGTGTGAGGGCTTATTTGTTGCGGGACAATCTGTAGTTTTCATTGGTACCATTTTGGGGTACATGCGATTTTTTTTGATCACTTTTTATTCAATTTTTTTGCAATCCTGAGCAAAAAACAGGAATTCTGACACCGTTTTTTTAGGGTTTTTTTTTGCGGCGCTCACCGTACGCAATAAATGACATTTTTAATTTATTCTGCGGGTTGGTACGATTACGGCGATACCATATGTATATAGGTTTGGTCCTTTTTTTTAGCGTTTGCGCAAAAAAATGACTTATTTATAAAAAAAAAAAAATTCTGTGTCACCATATTCTGAGAGCCATAATTTTTTAATTTTTTAGTCAAAAAAGCTGTGTAAGGGCTTGTTTTTTGCGGGACGGATAGAAGTTTTTATTGGTACTATTTTCGGGTACGTGCGACTTTTTGATCACTTTTTATTCTTTATTTAGGGAGCGGTGGTGACCCAAAAAATTGCGATTCTGTCGTAGTTTTTTATTGATTTTTTTTGGGGTGTTCATCGTGCAGGAAAAATAACATTATAGTTTTATAGTTGGGTTCGTTACGAACGCGGTGATACCAGATATGTGTACTTTTTTAACGTGTTCATTTTTTTTCTATAATAAAAGTCTTATTATAGGGAAAAAAGCATTTAGTGTTTATATCACTTATAACTTTTATTTTTACACTTTTTTTAAAACATTTTTATTACTTTTTTTTTACTTTTTTAACTTGTCCCACTAGGGGACACTTAGTCTTGCAGCTTTGATCGCTGCTAGAGTACATTACACTACACACGTAGTGTAATGTACTCTGTCATTGTGACGTGACTGTCACACTGACAGGAAGCAGAGGAGGAACGGCCGGAGGCTGTTCCTCCGAGGCTTCCGTGCATGGCAACCCGGAGGTCATTATCTGACCTCCGATTGCCGTGACAAGCATCGGTAGCCCCCACGATCACTTCGTGGGGGCTGCTGATGTGTTTCAAACCACTTAAATGCGGCGACGGCAATCCGTCGCCGCACTTAAGGGGTTAACTGCCGAAATCAGCGGCGATGGTCCGCTGTCCGGCAAGACTGATGTCTCAGCTGTCTAGTACAGCTGTCAGCGCGGGTCTGTCACTCTGTGTTTACACAGAGTGACAGTTTGAAATGCGGACGAAAATGTACGTCATGGTGCGGGAACTAGCAGCCGACCATGACGTACATTTTCGTCCTTGGTCGTTAAGGGGTTAAAAGTGGTTGAAGAAGAATTTGATCGCAATAGGGGAGAATCAGATACCCAGAAAAAAGATAATAAAAGAAAGGGAGATTTTATGCATGTCCCTTTTATTACTTCCTTCTCTTCAGGGGCAGTAAAAATTAAAAATATTCTTAAACAAAATTGGCATATTATAAAAAGTGATCCTGTAATAGGACCATTGTTACCATCAGACCCGATTGTCATTTATCGTAGAGCTAAAAACATTAAGGACACATTAACAAATAGTTAATCTAGCAAGTGAGCTATTATTTCTGCAAAAGGTTTTTTTTTCCTGCAATAAATGCAAGGCATGTAAAGAAGTTGGCTACAACAAAGTGAAAGGCGTATTCAAAACATTCACTAATTCCAACATGACGAAATAATTTAACATTGAAAATATTATTACCTGTGACACTAAGGGCAAAGCCACACGTGGCGGAATTGCTCTTGAATTCTGCTGCGGACACTCCGCAGCGTTAATCCGCAGCGGAGCCGTTTCTCCATTGAATTCCACTTCTATTAAGTAGGGTTCGTTTAGACGAGGCTGAAAATTCCGCTGCGGAGCATAGGCTGCGGTGCGGAATTTGGTGTCCGCAGCATGCTCTGTCTGTTGCGGAGCAGTGGCGGACTGGTTGCGGACTCATGGCGGAATTTCTCCATTGACTTCAATGGAGATTCTAATTTCCGCAATGAAGTCCGCAGCTGTCATGCACATGTTATGTGTGCTGCGGATGCGTCTTGCTTTTTTGACATGACATTTCTTCATTCTGGCTGGACCTATGTATTTCTAGGTCTACAGCCAGACTGAGGAAGTCAATGGGGCTCCCGTAATTACGGGAGTGTTGCTAGGAGACGTCAGTAAATAGTCACTGTCCAGGGTGCTGAAAGAGTTAAGCGATCGGCAGTAACTGTTTCTGCACCCTGGACAGTGACTACCGATCACAATATACAGCAACCTGTAAAAAAAATAGAAGTTCATACTTACCGAGAACTCCCTGCTTCTGTCTCCAGTCCGGCTTCCCAGGATGACGTTTCAGTCTAAGTGACGGCTGCAGCCAATCACAGGCTGCAGCGGTCACATGGACTGCCGCGTCATCCAGGGAGGTCGGGCTGGATGCCGAAAGAGGGACGTGTCACCAAGACAACGGCCGGTAAGTATGAAATTCGTTTACTTTCACTAGGGAAAGTGCTGGCCCTTCTCTCTATCCTGCACTGATAGAGAGAAGGGAAGCACTTTTACCGCAGTCCGCAGCAGCTAGTCCGCATCAATTTACTGCACATTTTGGGCAGATCCGCCGCAGAATCTGCAACGCAGATTCTGTGCAGCATTGATGCGGACAGTTGCGGAGGAAATACGCCACGTGTGGGCATGCCCTAAAGGAGTCATATACTTGCTAGTCTGTCCGTGTGGACTTATGTATGTGGGAAGAACTGCTAGAAAACTGAAAACACGATTAGCTGAGCATTGCAACAACATTAGGAAAGGAAAAATTTACCATAGCGTATCTGCACACTATGTGAAATTTCATAATAAAAATCCTAATGGAACAAAATTCTATGGAATTGAATCTGTTGAAAATCATTGGCGTGGTGATGATTATATGAAAAAAAATAGCCAAAGAGAATCCGATTGGATCTATCATTTAAAAACAATATGCCCTTTGGGATTAAACTTGGACTTTGAATTAAAATGTTTTCTTTAAATCACAGCTCTAATTACATCTACATCAATTTTTTCCTTTTTGTAGCCACCTTCAAACCAAAAAATAATTAAAAAAATAAAATAAAAAGGGTATTTTACCCACTTGTATTAGGTGGACCATTGTGATTTATATAACCGAGCATAGTTATTCATATAGGTGGAAGGAATGTGGGGATCATCATAAAAAATACATCATATTGCTAATAATTCTATATATGTTTTTCATATATGTCTTGGAGAGATTGAACATTATTCACACAGCTTTTAGTTAAGTAGCATAGACGACTCATGCAATTAGATCTCATTATGCTGCAGCGCAGTTTCACAACAAATAATGAGGTTTTTTTAATTCAATTGAGGCATCATTTACACGAGCGTAATATACGCGCGTGCGACGCGCGTGCTTTTCACGCGTGTCGTACGCACCTATATTACTCTATGGGGCAGTGCAGACGATGTGTGAATTTTGCACAGCGCGAGTGCGTTGCGTAAAACTCACGACATGTTCTATAATCGTGCGTTTTTCGCGCATCACGCACCCATTGAAGTCAATGGGTGCGTGAAAACCACGAAGGTCGCACGGAAGCACTTCCGTGCGAACTGCGTGATTCGTGCAAGAGCTGTCAAACTGAATGTAAACAGAAAAGCACCACGTGCTTTTCTGTTTACAAACATCCGAACGGAGTGTCTTAGACATGAGCGAACCGAACTTTACCGGGTTCGGCCGAACTCGTTTTGACCGAACCTGGCAGGAGACAGTCACTGTGCAGGGTGCTGAAAGAGTTAAACTGGTTCAGCACCCTGGACAGTGACTTCCGATTCCAATATACGTGAACGTGTAAAAAAAAAAAAGGTTCTGACTTACCGATAACTCTCGGCTTCTTTCTCCAGTCTGACCTCCCGGGATGACAATTCAGTCCAAGTGACAGCTGCAGCCAATCACAAGCCAAGCACAGGCTGCAGCGGTCACATGGACTGCTGCGTCATCCAGGGAGGTGGGGCCAGATGTCAAGACAGGCACGTCACCAAGGCAATGGCCGGGAAGTTCTCGGTAAGTACGAACCTCTTTTTTTTTAAACAGGTTACACGATATGGTGATCGGAATGCACTGTCGAGGGTGCTGAAAGAGTTACTGCCGATCAGTTAACTCTTTCAGCACCATGGACAGTGACTGACGTCGACTAGACTCATCTCTATGATGGCGGCTGCGCGAAAATCACGCAGCCGCGCATCATACACGGATGACACACGGAGCTGTCAAGTGCCTTTTGCGCACGCATTGTTGTTTTTAAAATTGGCTGTTTTATATACATAAGCAATTTAAAACTGTTGTATGTTAAGAAGACTGACAGCTATTTAAACACATGTATGGTACACGCCTATATGCCCCAGAGGAAGCCAGAAGGGCGAAACCCAGGGTCAGTTTTCAATATTTGGTGTGTTACAAGAGCTTATAGTTACATAGTTACATAGTTTGTACGGTTGAAAAAAGACACATGTCCATCAAGTTCAACCAAGGGATGGGAAAGGGGAAGTGGGATGGGAAAGGGGAAGTAAAAAATTTCTACACATAGGAGCTAATATTTTTTTGTTCTAGGAAATTATCTAAGCCTTTTTTAAAGCCATCTACTGTCCCTGCTGAGACCAGCTCCTGCGGTAGGCTTTTCCATAAATTCTTATGCTTTTATCTATATCTGTTTTTGTAAGTATGGAATAAACTCGTGGAATTTGTAGTTTCCAAAAGGTAGTGCACTATCTCCTTTTTCTCCCTTGTTGGAGATTTAGAACATCCAGTACGAGGATATACACAGCAAGCAGTTGCATTTCTGCAGTTTCATTTCTGTGTGGAACCACAAGTACCAGCGAATATTGTTACGGCGTGATCTATTCTCCAAATCATCCATTTTTGCCCTTAAAGCCGCAATCTCTTGAGCTTGCTGTCTGTCATCTCGCACCACTGGAGTCACAGTATCCTTCAACTCTAAGACCCGACCTTCCATTGCAGTCGTTCGTTCGCTCAGTCACTCTCTGTATGTAATGCTTGCTGATAGCAAAAGATTCCATAATGCCCCCTACTTGCATCTGAAGGGCGCACAAAGCAGAGTTACATTGAATGACCACCATAAACACATCTTTGAGCGTAGGTTCAGGGCTATCATCAGACTGGGTAGACGACCCTGGTAAGGAAACAGCAGCCGAGGATGGCAGTCCCTGTCCAGCATCAGATATATCAGGGGTAGTCCCCTCCAGCTCGACATTAACAAGTGAGGTGCCAGGTACAGGATTAACAGAAAACCAACTCTGTGAAGGCGTAGGTGAAGAATGGGCAAACTGCTCAAGGCGGGCAGCTATCTCACTCTCACTCGCATCTGGTCGTTTGGGCTCTCTTACTGGCACAGCCCCATCCTGATTGCCTCTCTCCCTTGCCCCATGGCCACCTTTACTCTTCTTAGACATACTGTCCGTCGGCAGGAAAGTCTGTATAGAGCTAGGACCCCACTGACAGCTTAATGCGGGCACAATGTAATTACGTCTTGTTCGTGGCCCCAAGGATAGTCGGGATATCATGTACTCACGATACCCGATGATAGCAGCACCAGAAAGTCCTGCACACGCCTGCCGCAAAATCAAGCAGTGCAGCTACCACGTGGCTGCAAGATGGCGTCCGACAGCTCCACCGGCTTAAGAAGACGAGGCAAACAGCACACCAGACCGGCAAGAAAGCCCTTGATCTCCACACACCACGGTCCCAGAGAATTCCGTCAGCCGACCACCACCGAAAGGACATCGTGGAATAGTATCTGGTAAGTTTAAACGGGATAATTCAGGATGGCTGGCAGGAGCTCCTTTAACACACATCCGGCTACATGCAAGGCTAGGCCATGCCCTGACACTATCTCTCTAACTCGGAAAGCAAAACTTTATCTTGGCTAGGCCGAATAAATGAGATCGAGATTAACGCTCTACCACGTTTACTTTATTTGTTTCAAATACAAATCTGTACAACCCCGAGATTATGTTTTCATACTCTGAGTGTATGTTCAGGTGCTTTGTTTGGGCATCTAAAGGCTCCAGGATAGCACATAATATCTTAATTCGGAAGAAACAGAAAGGGGGATTGGCGTTGCCAGATTGCCTCCTATACTATATGGCTGCAACACTGACGAGACTTCTTTTTGTTTCCCACAATAAAGCATCAAAATTGTGGATTAAGCTAGAATAAATACAATCAGAAATCCCTCTGTCAGTTCTTCCCTGCTCGCCGGGTAAGGCCTGGTCCAGATCCAATGTTCTGATGTTGCCATATATATTGTGAGAAGTGTGATTGTGGCCTGCAAGACATAGCTCTCTAAAGCAAAACTTTTCTTAAGGGATGGTGCGTTAACGGCAATTATGGGAAAAGGTTTTTCTTCCAGGATTAACTCCACCATTCTTGGCTAGAACCCAAACGGAGGGAGCCTTAACATTTGATCAGGTCTTATCCGATGTAAGTTTGAAGCCCTATTGAGATTTGGTACCGGAACAACTTGATACGATTAGAACACAATGGGAGTACTTTCAACTTAAATAGTATTACTCTAGAGTCCAGTGAGCTCTGAATTTGCTCTGGGATCTTACACCCTTTGAACTTTTATACTAATCCAGTTCTTTAACTCCAAAACCAATTTCCGCTATCTACAATCTCCTTTTAGAATTGCATTCAGAATCAAAACCCTTTTATATACTCAGCTGGGAGAAAGAGCTGAATATCTCATATTCTACTGAGCAATAGTCAAAATAATTTACTCTTTGCCATCAATTTTCGATCTCTTGTAAAGCTTAAGAGACAAACTTTAAAATATTATCCAGATGGTACAAAGTTCCTGCTCTTCTACACAGAATATACCCTAACACGTCTGATATATGCTGGCGTTGGAAGAAGGCTACAGGTACAATGACCCAGCCATGTTTCTTTTGTCCATGATACCGGGTTCAACAAAGATCCAACTTTCTGCTGGTGGCTGCAAGAACTGTGATTCCCAGACTCTGGAAGAGTAAAACAATTCCCACCATATCTGATTGGTTCATTGAATTTATACATCTTTGAAACATGGAGGAATTGATGGTCTTGTCACACCTGTACTCGGATAAATACCTGAGGGTTTGGAGGCAGTGGACTGATTTTCGGAGCTCATATGAGTTTTATAACCCTTTCATAAGCCCCTCATGATGTGTTAAATTAGAACTTGAAATGTGCCTTCTAGTGATCTTCCTTTAGTTCAATATGATATTATTTATATGGCTCCTGGCAAGAGTTGGAACAACTCCGTTATTCTTACATGATGTTCTTTGTCATTATGTTTGTCTTCCCCATACAAATGTTTTCTGTAACACTTTTTTGTTTTTCATTTAATTTTTTACAATTTTTATAACCATTGCACTTTTTTGTTTGATCTCTCTTTTATATCTCACATGTACAATCAATACATAATGTCTATTGATATCTCAATAGACTTGTTATTCTTTAACACTATATATGCTTGAATATGTCATGTTGGGGTATTTTTTTAAGGTTTTTTTTTTACGAATAATATCATCTGCTGCGTCAGATACACTCTCATGGTCATAGATTTTTATTTGGATATTCTGTATCTCAAAGTGAAAATATTTTGTTTGATTTATTCCTTCTGTTTGTAAATTTGATACCAAAAAAGTTTCATAGATAAAGAATTTAACATATGCTTTTTCTCCTTTAAACCTTGTGAAAATGCAAAATGTCAACATTTTAGTGGAAACTATGTTGATATTCATTTTCACGACTTAATTTCACTAAATTCAGCAAAAAAAATGTGGGCTCTAAATGCTCACTAAACCACTCGATAAATTCTTTGAGGGCTGTAGTTTCCCAAATTACATCACTATTGGGGGGTTTCCACCATTTTGGTCCATCATTGGCTTTGCAAATGCGACATGGCACCGAAAACCATTCTAGCAAAACTTGAGCTCCGAAAGCCAAATGGTGCTTCTTCCCTTCTGTGCCCTGCCGTGTGTCCAAACAACAGTTTATTACCACATATGGGGTATTGCTGTAATCTGTAGAAATTGCATTTCAAATGTTGGGGTGCTTTTTCTGCTTTATTCCTTGTAAAAAATTAAAATTTCCATGTTTTATCAGAAAAACCTACATTTTTAATTTCACAGCATAATTCCACTAAATTGTGCAAAAAAAAAACTGTAGGGTCAAAATGCTCACTATACCCATGGATAAATTCCTTCAGGAGTGTTGTTTCCCAAATGGGGTAACTTTTGGGGGGTTTCCACTAATTTGGTCCCGCACGGTCTTTGCAAATGTGACATGGCGCCACAAATCATTTCAGTAAAATGTGAGCTGCATAAGCCAAATAGCACTTCTTGCTTTGTAAGCCCTGCCATGGGTCCAAACAGCAGTTTATCACCACATATGGGGTACTGCTGTACTCAGTAAAGTTCACATCATCAATGTTGGGGTGCTTTTTTCTCCTTTATCTATTGGAAAAATTGAAAAATTGGAGCTAAAACGGAAAAAATAAATTTGAAAAAACTTTGATTTTCATTTTTATGGCCTTATTCCACAAAATTCAACAAAAATCCTGTGGGATCATATTGCTCACTATACCCCTCGATAAATTCCTTGAGGTCTGTAGTTTCCCAAATGGGGTCACTTTTGGGTGTTTCCACTGTTTTGGTCCCTTAGGGGCTTTATAAACGTGACATGGCACCCGAAAATCATTCCAGCGAAACTTTAGCTCCAAAGGCCAAAGGGTGCTCCTTCCCTTCTAAGCCCTGCCATGTGTCCAAACAGCAGTTTACGCCACTACCATATATGTGGTAATAATCGGGAGGAATTGCTTTTCAAATGTTGGGGTGTTTTTTTCTCCTTTATGCCTTGTAAAAATTAAACATTTCTACGTTTTATTCGAAAAAAATTAGATTAAAATTGTTATGTCCTAATTCCACTAAATTCAGCAAAAAACCTGTGGGGTTAAAATGCTCACTATACCCCTTGATAAATTCCTTGAGGTGTGTAGTTTTCACTATCAAGATCTCTTCAAACCTGACATGGGTGCCTAAAATTTAATCTAATAAAAAGGAGGCCCCAAAATCCACAAGGTGCTCGTTTGCTTCTGAGGCATGTGCTTGAGTCCATTACCACAGTAGCGCCACATGTGGCATTCTAAAAACTGCAGAATCTGGGCAATAAATATTAAATTGTGTTACTCTGGTAAAATCTTCTGTGTTACAGAATTTTTTTTAATTAAAACAGATTTTCTGCAAAAATAATGTCATTTGTAAATTTCACCTTCAGTTTGGCTTTAACCCTAAAGGCTTAAGAAACGTTCAAAATGCTGTTTTGAATACTTTGAGGGGTGCAGTTTTTAAAATGGGGTGATTTATAGGGGTTGAAATAAAATATATCTAATATATAAGGCTCTCAATGCCACTTCACAGCTCAACTGGTCCATATTTATTTTTTTTAAAGTATTTTTTCAGAAATAAACACTGAATGTATCGAACAAATTTTACCACTAACTCAAATTACAATATGTCACGAGAAAACAATCTCAGAACTGCTTGAAAAAATAAATGGGGTATAAATGCATTCCAAAGTTATTACCACATAAATTGACACACGGCAGATTTGGAAAAAATGGCCTAGTGCATTAGGCGAAAACAGGCTGTGTCCTTAAGGGTGTTAAGTTACAGTCATCTGTTTTGTACTGTAATATAGTCTAATATAGTGGTTACATTTTTACATAATTTCAGGGCCGGCGTCAGCACCCGGAAAACCCGAGCAAGTGCCAGGGCCCACTCCACTTGAGGAGCCCACTCGGACGCCGGGTGCTGATGCTGCTGTCGTTAAGGCATCACTGTCCATGTATGGACAGTGATGTAAGAAGAAGAGGAGTCCCAGGCAGAGCGCTAGTGGCTCTGCTCCGGGATTCCGTCTCTGGGAAAGCCCCTGACATCGCTGTCCATATATGGACAGTGAATATGGACAGCGATGCCAGGACCAGAGCAGTGTCCCAGCTTGACCGCTCTGGTCCCGCCTCCAACTGAGCCTGCATCCGCAGGACGCAGAATCGGTTGGATTGAAAAGCTGGAGCCTCGCTTCAGCATTCAGTGTGCCGTGAGCAGCTCGGCACAAGCAGGTGTGATGTAGAGACGTCACTACATCGTGCCTGTCTGCGACGAGTCACTCACAGCACAGTGCAGAGGAGGAGAAGGATCCTCCACACGTCATGGGAACGGGGTTAGGTAAGTAATTAGGTAGTTATTTTTATATAAGGTACATATAGGGGCATTATACTAGGTATGGGAGGGGGTCCTATTGTAGCTGCTGAGGGGGCATTATACTGTATGTGGGCATTATACTGTATGGGACAGCTGTGGGGGGCATTATACTGTATGTGGCAGCTATGGAGGGCATTATACTGTATGGGGGCATTATACTGCATGGTGCAGCTACGGGGGCATTATACTGTATGGTGCATATAAGGGGGGTATTATACTGTATGGTGCAGCTATGGGGGCATTATACTGTATGGTGCAGCTATGGGGGGCATTATACGGTATGGGGCAGCTATAGGGGCATTATACTGTATGGTGCAGCTATGGGGGGCATTATACTGTATGGGGCAACTACAGGGAGCATTATACTGTGGTGGTCAGCTATGGGGGGCATTATACTGTGTAGAGGGGAGCAATGGGAGCATTATACTGTGTGGTGGATTTATACTGTGGGAGCAGCTATGGTGGGCATTATACTGTGGTGGTCAGCTATGGAGGGCATTATACTGTGTGGGGGGCAGCTATGGGGGCATTATACTGTGGGGGGCAGCTATGGGGAGCATTATACTTTATGGGGGCAGCTATGGGGAGTATTATACTGTGGTGGTCAGCTATGAGGGGCATTATACTGTGTGGGGGCAGCTATGGGGGGTCATTATACTGTGGGGGCATTAAACTCTGAGGGCATTCATGTGGTCTGTTGGGCAAGGCAGCTGGGCATAGGCATGTGCAGGGGTCTGGTGGTGTTGGGTAGGGGGGTCGAAGCTGAATTCTTGCACCAGGACCCATGAGCCTTTAGCTATGCCACTCCCAGGCAGAGTGCTAGTAGTTCTCTGCACGGGACTATGGATCTGGGGTTGCACCTGACCACACTGGCCATATATAGATAGTGATGTCAGGAGCTGTGTGGCACTCCCTTGGAGGAGGGGGCTGTGTGGCACTACCTGGGAGGGGGGCTGTGTGGCACTATCTACAGAGGGCACTAAATTTATGGGGGTACAAACTGGGGGCCTAACGTCTATATGGGGGCACAGAGTGACGATTTTTGGGATTTTACTGCTGCCGTGAGATTCCCCGCAAAGGGGCCCACAAAGTCTGTGTCGCCCAAGGGCCCACATAAACCTGGAGCAAGCCCTGCATACTTTGATGTATTAAAGTTGTCCATAACTCCTTACGAGAGCATTAAAAAATTATTTCCTATGTACTGATCATCACTGCTTCTATTGGTACAATTTTCTGCACTCTCATTTTCCATAAATATTCAGTAACACACACTCAGTATCCTGTTAAGAAAATCGCATTTGAATTGGTGTCATCTGAATAGTGTTGCTGGTCACAGATATTTTCACTGTGGAACTGGTTTGCTGAATAAGGGAATAATTTCACAAACTATTTGGACAGATGTCTTTATTTTTCTATGAAGCATACAATAGATGGCGGGATCAAGACAAAAAATAGGATGTTCCATTTTACACAAGATTGCAAGATACACATGTGTGACTGTTCCTTGGCGCGAGATCGCCCCTTTGAACTATAATAATTCTGAATAAATGTAAAAAAATACTTTAAAAATGTTGCAAAAAAAAACCCACAATTGATGCTTGTTACTTCCTTTATTTTTATTTAATAGCAGAGGCTTAGCTAGATTTAGGGGTGGATGGGGCGCAGAGGCTTAGCTAAATGGAGGGGGTGGCAGGACACGTGTCCCAGGTTTTAGGTGCTAGAGGGGTGTCAATAAGCCCCCCTGCCTTGGACAGAGTATGTACATACAGGGCTACGGCAGCAAATGGAATCTCTGCCTCAGGTGAAGGAGAGCCTACCTATGCCTCTGGATATGGCTCAGCTAATTCCGTATTACTATCTGCTACCTACCACATGGAATTACCTAAGGGTTAATAAACGGATAACCTTGCCCAGTTCTCCCTCTCGTTATCTGATTCATTATTTTTGAACATATTTGGTAAAAGCTCAAAAGATCCAAGAATTTATTAGTTTGAATGTTTGTAACTATAATATCAACATATGCCAAAGCAGCAAACCAGAGGCATCATTTAAACGGAACATGAAGTGCATTCAATACATTACATCAAATAAGGGTTAACACAAAAAAGTGCCTCAATAGAATAATTTAGTGAAACACCAAAGACATAGTTTAACCCCTTAAGGAGGAGGCCTAGTTTTGGCCTTAAGGCTCAGAGCCCATTTTTCAAATCTGACATATTTCACTTTATGTGGTAATAACGTCGGAATGCTTAAACCTATCCAAGCGATTCTGAGATTGTTTTCTCGTGACACATTGGGCTTCATGTTCGTGGTAAAATTTGGTCGATATATTCAGGGTTTATTGGTGAAAAATTGCAAAATTTAGAGAAAATTTTGAAAAAATAGCATTTTTCAGAATTTAAATGCATCTTCTTGTAAAACAGACGGTTATACCACCCAAAATAGTTACTAGTTCACATTTCCCATATGTCTACTTTAGATTGGCATCGTTGCTTGAACATTCTTTTATTTTTCTTGGACGTTACAAGGCTTAGAACATAAACAGCAATTTCTAATATTTTTAAGAAAATTTCAAAAGCCTTTTTTTTAAGGTACCTCTTCAGTTCTGAAGTGACTTTGAGGTGCCTATGTATTAGAAACCATGATAAAACGCCCCATTTTAAAAACTAGACCCCTCAAAGTATTCAAAACAACATTTAGAAAGTTTTTTAACCCTTCAGGCATTTCACAATAATTAAAGCAAAGTGGAGGTGAAATTTGCAAATTTCATTTTTCTTGCTGAATTTCAATTTTATTCAATTTTTTTTTCTGTAACACAGAAGGTTTTACCTGAGAAACACTACTAAACATGTATTGTCCAGATTCTGCAGTTTTTAGAAATGTCCCACATGTGGCTCTAGTGCGCTCGTGGAATAAAACACAAGCCCTAGAAGCAAGGAAGCAACTAGTGCATGTTGAGGCCTCTTTTTTATTAGAATATATTTTAGGCAGCATGCCAGGTTTGAAAAGGTGTTGAGGTGCCAAGACAGTAGGAATCCCCCAATAGTGACCCCATTTTGGAAACTACACCCCTCAAGGACTTCAAATATGGTTGTTGTTACAATTTTGACCTATTTGAATTGGGCTGTGAAATGAAAAAAATGTCATTTTTTCCAATAAGATGTCATTTTTTATCAAAATTTCTTATTTTCACAGGGAACAAAATACCCCATTTGTGGCGATAAACTGCCGTTTGGGCCCATGGGAGGCCTCAGAAGGGAAGGAGCGCTGTGTATTCTTTGGAGTGCAGATTTTGCTGGTTTGGTTTTCGTGTGCCGTGTCGCATTTGCAGAGCCCCAGAGGTATCAAAACAATAGAAACCCACCAGAAGTGACCCCATTTTGGAAACTACACCCCTCAAGGAATTCATTTATGGGTAATGTGACCATTTAGACCCCACAGTTTCTTCACAGAACTTATTTGAATTGGGCTGGGAATTAAAAAAATAATATTTTTTCCAATAATATGTCGTTTTAGCTCAAAAATTCTTATTTTCACAAGAAATAAAATACTCCATTTTGTTGCCCAATTTGTCCTGAGTGCGTCAATAACCAATTTGTGGTGATAAACTGCTGTTTGGGTCCATGGGAGGGCTCAGAAGGAAAGGAGCGCTATTTGTTCTTTGGAGTCCAGATTTTGCTGGATTGGTTTTCGGGTGCCATGTCGCATTTGCAGAGCCCCAGAAGTATCAAAGCAATAGAAACCAACCACAAATGACCCCATTTTGGAAACTACACCCCTCAAGGAATTCATTTATGGGTGTTGTGACCATTTTGACCCCATAGTTTTTTTCACAGAACTTATTTGAATTGGGCTGGGAATTAAAACAAAATTATTTTTTTCAAATAATATGTAGTTTTGGCTGAAAATTTCTTATTTTCACAAGAAACAAAATACCCCATTCTGTTGAGCAATTTGTCTTGAGTGTGGCAATACCCCATTTGTGGTGATAAACTGCCGTTTGGGCCCATGGGAGGGCTCAGAAGGAAAGGACCACCATTTGGCCTACTGGGGATTTTCTAGTGCGAAGTCATGTATGCAGAAGCCCCTGAGGTACCAGTACAGTTGAAACCTGCAAGAAGTGAACCCATTTTAAAAACTACACCCTTAAGGCATTCATCTAGAGGTGTAGTGAGCATTTTGAACGGAGACGACACCCCATAAACTGTAATGTGGGTTCTCCCGAGTATGGAAATTCACTGAAATGACATTTGAGTAAAAAATACCTTTTATTATAGTAACTCGCTAAAAACAGGGGTAACACACCACTGTGAAAAAAAGCCCCACCGTGTATATTAAAAAATGTATTAAACAGTAAACGCTGAATCATTTAGATAAGTATATCTCAGTGTTTATAACGATATTCACCGGAATCAGCATTTAACCTGGGTACAGCAATAGTAAGAGCCCCAAGAACACACCAGGGTCCGTGATCAACACCGGAATCTCCTAGCGCTGGGTCCACCACAATGCTACTGTCCCCTATGCAACAATCCCATATACAAAAACGACCCTATGCGTTTCAAATACTCATCCTCAGGGGTCCGTATCTTGGTCACTCTGGCCTAATTACCAGCGATAGAATATTCAACAGCAGATATTCTGCTGCGCATCACGGAAGGATGCTCGCGTCGATGTCAGCGGCATACTTCATTTCGGGCACTGAGTTGCTATAAGCACCAAACTCCACCCCTCGTACTTGGCGGCGCTGTACGAACTAACCAATCACAGCGCCCCCTGAATTCGTGACACCTGTCCATGTGACTCCCGGCCGTCAGCTGACAACCAAGAATCATCATCGACCGCATCTGAACGAACACGCAGGTGCAGTGGAAGCCACGGACGCATCGCCCATGCTGCCAAGAAAAAGCAAGGTAAGAGCAGAACGATATAGAATATGGGGTATATCTTGCGGGACAGTTACCCACCGCAAGTGGACTACCTCAAAACAACTCTTTTATTGTAAACACATATTGGATAGATGAATGCGGTGTCCCTCACATTACGAAATTTGGATTAAAAACCTGTTATACACGACCTAGCTAATTGGCCATATCAATCAGAGTGCACTATGCAGAACACCCACCCACCCGTTAAAGCAACCAAAAATTAGCCCGGCTGCTTAAAGATGGATGATATTGCATGTTAAATAAAGCACGTGTAATTAGTCTGCTCGTTTAGACCCGCTGGTTGTGTACATGCCAGTCTATGGATCCATTGGGCTTCCTTGCGTAGAATTAGATTGTCCCAGTCGCCTCCTCTTTTTGGAGGTCTAATAAGTTCAATTGCTTGAAACTTTAAACATTCTGCACGACCCTGGTGTTTAGCATGTACGTGTTTCGATATCGGGGTATCCCTAGCATGGACAATATCTCCAACATGCTCCCTTATCCGGCGCCGAAATTGTCGCACCGTTTTACCCACATAATTAAGGGGGCATGGACATGTGATAAAGTAAACCACCCCCGCTGTTTTGCAGTTGACAAAATCACGAATGTCGTACTCCTCTTGTGTTGCGACACTCGTAAACCTGTTCCCTTTGAGGATGAAGTCGCAGGCCTTGCAGCTACCACATCTATATGTACCTGGTGTTTGTCTATCCAGCCATGTGCCCCTCGGTATAATAGGGTCAAAACAACTATGCATGACTCTATCCCTAATGTTCTTCCCTCTCCGATACGTGACTGAGGGCCATTGTGTGATCTGGTCTGCCAAATCTATATCAGCACTGAGAATACGCCAGTACCTTTTTAGGATTTGCATGATGTCATTTTGTTTCGAATCATAAGTACCTATGAGTCTCGTAACTCGTTCTTCTTTACGTTTTTTAGGAACAAGGAGACTTTGCCTGTCTGCGTCCCTCGCTCCCTCATAGGCCTTCCTGATTACACCCTTGGGGAAACCTCTGTCCTTCAATCTGATTTTGAGCTCCTGTGCCTGACTCTCAAAATCACCCATGGAGCTACAATTCCGGCGTACTCTCATAAATTGGCCTTTTGGAATGCCACGTTTGAGGGAATAGGGATAACAACTGTTCCATTGTAAGAAACTATTGGTTGCTGTTTCCTTCCGGTGTACCTTGGTGTGAATTGTGCCTTCCATTGTTTTTGTAATTTTTAAATCTAGAAAGGACAGTTCTTGATCACTAATCTCGCACGTGAACCTTAGCCCTATATCATTGGTGTTGAGGGCTGCTACAAAATTATTGAACTCCTCAGCTGTTGAGTTCCAAAACAGCAGCACGTCATCAATATATCTAATCCATATTCCAATTGACGAAGTCCATTTGGCAAATTTATCCCCAAAGACAATTGTCTCCTCCCACCAGCCAAGAAATAAATTTGCATAGGTGGGAGCTGTAGGACTCCCCATTGCTGTGCCACATTGCTGGTGAAAAATCTTGTCTTCAAAGATAAATATATTTTTTTCAAGAACAAAGTGCAGTAGCTGCAAAACAAACTGGTTGTGGGCTACAAACTCAGTGCCCCTAGATCTAAGGAAGTATTCAACCGCCTCACACCCTAGTTTGTGTGGAATGGACGAGTGCAACGCCTCAACATCCAGGCTAGCCAACAATGTGTTATGTTCCAAAGTAATACCTTCAATTTGTTTCAGAACATCCATGGTGTCACGTACATATGATGTGAGACCCAAAACAAACGGACGCAACACCTGATCTACATATGTACTCACGTTCTGGGTTAAGTTGTTTATGCCTGAAACAATAGGTCTGCCACGTAAGGGGGGATACCCTTTGTGGATTTTGGGCAGGCTATAAAAACATGCCATGATGGGAAACTGTGGGAACAGGAAACCAAACTCACTAGCACTGATCAAGGATCTGCTCTTTGCATCGCTCAAAATGCCCAGAAGCTCCTTTTTGAACAATGCTGTGGGATTGTCCTTTAAAATGGTATAACAGTCAGGATTGAGTAAAATGTCCTCACACATTTTCTTATAGTCATCTCTGCTCATGACCACGATGTTCCCACCCTTGTCGGATGCTTTCAGAACAATGTTTTGTTTTTTCTCCAAAGTGGTCAGAGCTGATCGTTCGGACCAAGACAAATTGTTGTCTATGCCCCTCATATCCTGACTAAGACTTTTAATCTCGTCTCCCACCATGTCTACAAATAAATCCACATTGGTAAAGTCTCCTATAGGTGGCAGCTTCCTACTCTTCATCTTAAGATTGGTAAATGGGCCTAAACCTGGGGTTCTACCAGATTCCTCTAGCAACCCCTCTAGGGCCTCAAGGCCTTCCATATCCGATTCTTCCAAACCCAATTCCATGCATTTTTTTCTGTTATGGTGTTTGAAGAATTTAATCCATTTAAGCTTACGAGCAAACAAATTTAGGTCTTTTATCCAGGTAAATGAATCGAACTTCACTGTGGGGACAAAAGAAAGCCCCTTTTCTAGTAACATAATCTCAGATGCGCTCAGATTGTAGTCAGATAGGTTTATAATTTGTAGCCTATCCGTACCCTTTCCCTTCTCTAATCCTTTTGTCCCCTCAGCATGTAGCGGGAAATGGGGGGATTGTTGGCTAAAAAATTATTGCCACTATTGGAAGAAGCTCTAGCACGGCCTCTATTTCTACCTCTAGCTCCTCCCCTGAATTTTTGTCTCCCACCGCTAGCACCAAAGAAAGGGCCCACTCTTTCAGAGTCTGTTGTTTCACTCTCTGATGTAGATGGGTCAGATTCCCTAGGCCCCCTGTTTGACTGTTGATATTGCTGTTGTTGAGTGTTAACAAAATCGTAAGCTTTTTTCTCCCTGAATTTCTGTAGGTCTCTCTGAAACTGGAAGTGCTTACGCTCTTTTAAATGACTAGTGAACCTTTCTAGAGTTTGTTGAAGGATTTTATCTTTTTTATCGAAGCCAGGGGTATCAACCAGAGACTTAACTGTCTCAATCTCTTTTTTAAGCTCAACGCTGATATAGTCAAACTGGACTTTTTCTTCCTCCACTAAAATTTGCATAAGCCTCAGTGAACTCCCTGTAATCTCCTGTTCCCACCTCTCTTTAATGTTAGTGGTTTTTAATCTTGAGGCTGGGACAATAGGGACTCTCAGGCCTCTGGGAACTATATTATGTTTTAAATAGTTTTCCAGACTCTGAATCTCCCACCAGCTCCTAGTATAATCCTTATGTAATCTAGTCAGGTTCTTGAATGTGGATTTAAGGGACGCACCCTGTGCTGTATACACCAGTTCACATTCAGAAAAGACACTTTTGGCTTCACTCATCCACCCTTCTGTGTTTAACTCAGAGAGTGCAAAGGCTGCCATACCCGGATGTAATGAAAAATATAATGAACTGTATGGATTAATATAAATTCACTGAATTAAATAGTATATGTAATTGTGCTCCCACAATATAGAAAAATTTGGAAATTCACTGAAATGACATTTGAGTAAAAAATACCTTTTATTATAGTAACTCGCTAAAAACAGGGGTAACACACCACTGTGAAAAAAAGCCCCACCGTGTATATTAAAAAATGTATTAAACAGTAAACACTGAATCATTTAGATAAGTATATCTCAGTGTTTATAACGATATTCACCGGAATCAGCATTTAACCTGGGTACAGCAATAGTAAGAGCCCCAAGAACACATGGTATGGCAATACCCTACATGTGGCTGTTATCAGCTGCCTGGGCACACAGCAGGGCCCAGAGGGGAAAGACGAGGGGGGGATAAGCTGTGCGGAGTGCATCAGGGTAAGTCAAATTGGGGTAAATTATAAACCAAGGGATGTATGATAAATTTTAAAACACTCTTTCATACAGAGCTCTGGTTATTCGGGACACGTGTCACATTGATATATTTTGTCATCCCTTATTGCCCTCTTATAGCAGACTTTGCACCTCTTTTGACTTTTTCCCTTCTTGCCAGTTTGGGGAACTTCTCCTGGAAAGTGTTGCCGCCGTGGTACGATGCGTGTGGCCTCGCTTCCAGAAGTACTGGGTGCCCCCCCCTTCTTGGTCCCTAAAGATTAGGTTCTCGATAACCACCTCTTGCCCTGGAAGTCCGCCGAGGACCGCGGGCGCTGCGGAGCTCCAACAAGGAATCCATTGTAGTTTTCTTGGGGTGTATGTGGCTTTTTGATCAGTTTTTATTCTATTTTTAGGTGGCGTGGTGACTAAAAAGCAATTCTACTATTGTTTTTTTATTCTATTTTTTTTACAGCGTTCATCGTGCGCTATAAATGACATATTCACTTTATTCAGCGGGGCGATACGATTACGGTGATACCAGATGTTTATAGTTTTTTTTTATGTCTTATGGCGTTTGCACAATAAAATACGTTTTGTAAAAAATCATTCACTTTTTGTGTTACCTTATTCTAAGCGGCAGAACTTTTTTTATTTTTCAATCAATAAAGCCGTGTGAGGACTTATTTTTTGCGTAACGAACTGTGGTTTCGATCAGCACCATTTTAAGGTACATGCGACTTTTTGATCTCTTTTTATTCCATTTTTTGCGAGGTGAAGTGACCAAAGAATTGTGATTTTGGTACAGTTTATTATTATTTTCTTTTACAGCGTTTACCGTGCTGGATAAATAACGAAATAATTTTGTCGTTCAGGTCGTTACGGACGCGGCGATACCAATTATGTATAGTTTATTTGTTTGTTTATTTTTTTTTTTAATTAATAATAAATGACTGATAAGGTAAAAAGGGGGATTTTTACTTTTAATACTTTTAAAACTTTTATTTTCTTATTTTTACACATCTTTTTTTAACTTTTTTTTAACTTTATTACTTTGTCACACTAGGGGACTTGAGGGCAGGAGGCCCTGATCGCTATTCTAATACACTGCACTACATGCGTAGTGCAGTGTATTAGAACTGTCAGCTACTCACTGACAGCAAGCATAGTGGGTCCTGACAACCCACTAGGCTTCCGTCTATGGCATAGACGGACGCCATTATTTGGTGTCCGGTTGCCATAGTCACTATCGTGTAGCAGGCCGGCGATGGCAGCTTAACCCCTAAAAAGCAGCGATCTCTATAGAACGCGGCTTTTAAGGGGTTAATAAGCGGGGACACAGCGATCGGTCCCCTCTGTAGGAGCTGTGACAGCTGCTGTAAGAGACAGCAGCTGTCACAGCTCCTGTATGTGTCGGGAGGACGGCCGAAATGGCCGTTACTCCCGAGACGTACTATTAGGTCATGGAGCGCGAACGATACAGCTGCCATGACCTAATAGTATGTCCAGGAGCGGGAATGGGGTTAAACATATATGCATAAAATCAGTGTTAAATGACCCAAACATATTCAAAATAAAATAGTTTTTATTGAAACATGATAAAAAATACAAAATACAGATAATAGCATCAAAAATGGATTAAAATATAAGTTCTCACAGTAAAGAAAGTACTGAGTGGGCTACTGGCCATAACATCTATACCATACAGAAGTACATTGTAAATAAACAGCCATGGTAAGTCACATAACAAAAATAAAAAACGGTGAAATAGACCATCAGAATCGATAGACAGAACTGGCAAGGTAGCCACAAAATGAATAAAAGAGAAGTTGACAGACCATGCAGATATTTAATGGGGTAAAGAGTAGCGATGTGCCAGGAGCCCACTTACACACAACGCATTTCGCCACGATGCTTCGTCAGCGGAAATAGGATGAAGGCTCTTTGACAGAATATGGTGTATATATACTGTATATGTCTACAAATCTTACTTTAATTGGATTTACCTGAGGCATGGTTGGTACGATCGTGAAAACCGGAAGTGAACTAGTTTGGGGCGGTAACTCCCCATATCCAATAGGTGACTTCATAAAGACTCAGTGAGAGCAGGAATCGATGTAAAACCACCGAGATTGGGTGGAATGAGTGTCAATCAAACGACTGGAAGGTGGACAGTATAGCAAATGATGAATCGGAAATGGAGATTAAACGGAAATGCATCATATAGGGAAAAGCTAATCAATTGGTCAAGCAGTGTTTCCATCAATAAAGAGGGGCAGTAACAAAGTCACCAAAGTGGGGAAGGGAGGGAAACCTCCATACCGAACGGGTCATGCGCAGAAATTCAGATGTGCAGGCACCGTCGAGGAGGGAGGTCCAGGAAGTGGGCAAGAGGGAGAGAAATGGAAGGAGGGAATGGAAAAGGCGAGGAGCAAGTGACAAATAAAATAATTTACTGTAGCAACAGGTGATAAAGTGCTGTGTGCAAAAGATATACTACATATATAGCAATGATGAAAAATATTTCATAATGACAACGATATAAAAGTGATGATCAAACAACAAACTTAATAAGCAATATCACAATAAAGTAATAATTAATAAATATCATAAAAAATCATACACGCACACTACTAGTGTAAATTATGCAAACCGTGAAACCTGAGTAATAAGGTAAGTACACATAGTGAAAACATAATGTGAAGGATGCAAAGTAACATAAATGCAAAAGTGTGACACAGCAATACAACAATAAAACAATAGGATCATGTGAAACGTGATGCAATGCCAGCAGAATATCAATGTAACATATTAAAACAAGGATATGATACAATATCAAAGATGGATGCCCTATATATATATACACATATATATATATATATATATATATATATATATATATACATACAAACACCTTATCCTGTCAAAGAGCCTTCATCCTTTTCCCCTGACGAAGCCTGGTGGCGAAATGCGTTGGGTTTAAGTGGGCTCTTGGCAAATTGCTACTCTTTACCCCATTGTATATCTGCATGGTCTGTCAACTTCCCTTTTATTCATTTTGTGGCTACCTTGTCAGTTCTGTATCGATTCTGATGGACTTACCATGGCTGTTTATATACAATGTACTTCTATATGGTATAGATTTTATGGCCAGTAGCCCACTCAGTACTTTCTTTACTGTGAGAACTTATATTTTAATCCATTTTTGATG
The DNA here is from genome assembly GCF_050947455.1 of Rhinoderma darwinii. Lineage (NCBI taxonomy): Eukaryota > Metazoa > Chordata > Amphibia > Anura > Rhinodermatidae > Rhinoderma > Rhinoderma darwinii. The sequence goes on along the minus strand of NC_134694.1, from coordinate 47,925,021 downwards.
CTATTATCTGTATTTTGTATTTTTATCATGTTTCAATAAAAACTATTTTACTTTGAAAATGTTTGGGTCATTTAACAATGATTTTCTGCATATGTGATTAAATAAGCATTGTGGTCCCCAGGGCCACATCACATATACATTTATATACATTTATAGCCTACGTTGTTTCCAACAATTTGTGTCAGTTACTGTAAAATAAGTAGCAGGAGGGTATATCTGCACTTCTTGTGTCAGAGAATGATTTCATTTAATGAGGGAGCAGGAACAGAACTAAGAAAAAGTAAAGTACCTTTTACATTTTTCTGGACTCATACTTTAACCTTTTATGATGCTAGAACCAATCCCCATCTTCCTTATTACAGTACTTCACTATCCAGTGCCTCTGTTCTCCATGAAGAGATCCATGCACTTTGTAAGAAACCCTGTCTCGATGTAAAGTCATGAAAGAATGAAATTTCTTTAGTAAACTATTCCCATAGATAAAGACATGCTCGGCTTAGAGAAGACATGCATTATTTGCAAAATCAGCAGTTTTTCTAAGGTTTTTTTTCCAACTATCTATATTGAATTTTATTGTTTTGGTGCCATTGTTGGTTATTTTGTTACACAAATATGTAAATACCTTAATACATTTATTTATGAGATCACATAACATTTACGCTTTGTACAATCTGTGCTTTAACATTTTCTATATATAGTTTTTACTACACTTAATATAAAATAATATTTTGTTTCTTTTTCTTGTACATTTTTGTGAATTGGACCGAAATTGTGTCACTATAATTTAAGTAATATAAGGTATTAATAATTTAGGAATTAATTAGAGTTTATATTTCAGAAAACATGAGTTTGTAAAGCATGTTGTCTTTTTAGTTTGCAATTTTAAGTTTTGATATTTTTGTGCTGTATGTACACATATATTGCTTGTAATCACTACTATACTTAATACACTAGTAAAATAGAGAAACTTCCAATGTCTAAAGAGAAAAGAGTTAAAAATTTGAATAGCGCTCCAAGCCCAAGAACAAAAAGATAATAATTGGCTATGGTCTGATAATTACTATTTATGGAATGACTTGCTAAAATGAAACTGAAGTAAAAAATAAAAAAAACTGTTCTTTTCTTCATTTCGCAAATGTTCTACTCTCTAATGTAAATACATTTTCTATGCATATCCCTGGTTAAAAAGTGCTCCAATAGTCTCTATTCAATATATCAAACAGTAATCTGTATGTGAAATTTTACTTTGTTCACATAAGAAAATAAATGACAGCCTCTCATGCCTTTAGAATATTATGCTCCAAACAGGCAATTGAAAACCAGATTCATGTAAATTTATAATGAATAAAGTTAATTACTATTTTTTTTTATATTTTTGAGAAAAATATTTTTTTCACATTACCTTTTAGATAACAAATATGAGATTGATAGCTATTTAGATAGACAGATCAATATATTGATATTTCTGTTTTGTTTTAATTTTATAAAGACTTAGGGATAAATTTACTACGTACCATTGCCTCCAGAGATCCAGTTTCATTAAAGAGGCTCTGTCACCAGATTATAAGTGCCCTATCTCCTACATAATCTGATCGGCGCTGGAATGTAGATAACGGCAGTGGTTTTTATTTTGAAAAACGATCATTTTTTAGCAAGTTATGAGCAATTTTAGATTTAGTTTCTTAATGCCCAACTGGGTGTGTTTTTACTTTTGACCAAGTGGGTGTTGTAAAGAAGTGTATGAGGCTGACCAATCAGTGACCAATCAGTGACTAATCTGTGTCCTACACTTCCCATTGTTCCAGCCCAGCTTCTTTCACTGCACAATCTCACTGTGCTGTGGATCATGCTGGGCTAGAACAATGAGAAGTGTATGATGCTGATTTGTCACTGATTGGTCAGCCTCATACACTTCTTTACAACACCCACTTGGTCAAAAGTAAAAACACGCCCAGTTGGGCATTAAGAAACTAAATCTAAAATTGCTCATAACTTGCTCAAAAATGATCGTTTTTCAAAATAAAAACCACTGCCGTTATCTACATTCCAGCGCCGATCAGATTATGTAGGAGATAGGGCACTTATAATCTGGTGACAGAGCCTCTTTAAAGAGGCTCTGTCACCAGATTTTGCAACCCCTATCTGCTATTGCAGCAGATAGGCGCAGCAATGTAGATTACAGTAACGTTTTTATTTTTTAAAAACGAGCATTTTTGTTCAAGTCATGACCATTTTTGTAGTTATGCAAATGAGGCTTGCAAAAGTCCAAGTGGGTGTGTTTAAAAGTAAAAGTCCAAGTGGGCGTGTATTATGTGCGTACATCGGGGCGTTTTTAATACTTTTACTAGCTGGGCGCTCTGAAGAGAAGTATCATCCACTTCTCTTCAGAACGCCCAGCTTCTGACAGTGCAGATCTGTGACGTCACTCACAGGTCCTGCATCGTGTCGGCCACATCGGCACCAGAGGCTACAGTTGATTCTGCAGCAGCATCAGCGTTTGCAGGTAAGATCGTCTTATTTACTCACCTCCCGACGCCCGCAGCGATGATTTCTACTCTGTCTGCTGTGTCCCGTAGGCACCTGTAAAACAATCATCATCATCAACCACATGATTTCCTGGTCTATAAGAAGGCCCCAGCCCTTCTGACCCTTGCCTGAGCGTTGTTAGTATTCCCAAGTCTGTCTTGCAAATGGTCCCTTAGTGTTTCCTGTTCCAGTTGTTACCCGTGCCCTGTTATCTGTTCCTGTATCCCATGCTGTGTTCTTGTTCCTGTGCCTACTAGTTGGAGTCGTGTCTACTACACCTGCTGTTGCCTTGCCACGTCCTGTGTCACCTGCCTCCTCCAGAGGTATTCGCCACGTCTGGTGCAACCTGCGGCACCTGCTGTCATCTGCCACGTCCTGTGTCATCTGACCTGAGACCTTGACGACACAAGCCAGGCTGGCCGAGATGGAGGATCTCCAGTCACGGCAAGACCAACTCCTTCTGTCGGTGAACGCCATTGCTCATCGGTTGCTTGCTCCAACCTCGGTCATCACCGTACCTTTTCCTGCTGTTCCTCCTGCTACACTTCCTGTCTGTACCAGTGCTGACCCCCTGTGCTTCTTGCCGCTACCTCCACGCTATGACGGACACCTGGGGTCTTGCAGGGTATTTTTGAATCAGTGCCTGATCCACTTCAGACTTCATGCCAGGTCCTTCTCTTCGGATGACGACAGGATCGCCTTCATGATCTCTCTCCTTACTGGAAAAGCCCTCTGTGGGAACATCAGGGACCAGAGACCCGTGATTTTTAGTGCTTCTTACGGACCTTCCGCTCGATCTTTGAGGAACATGGGACAGTTTCTTCGGCTGCTGCATCCTTGCTGACCCTATACCAGGGAGACATATCCGTGGGTGAGTATGCCATTCAGTTCCGTATCCTGGCTGCTGAGTTAACCTGGAATAACGAGGCTTTGGTGGCCACGTTCTGGCAGAGCTGTCTTCGGGGATTAAAGATGAGCTGGCTGCTCGCGATCTGCCATCTACCCTGGACGATCTTATCCTACTCGCCACCCGGGTTGACATGAGGATCCGGTTTCAGGAGAATATTGTTCCCATCCAGACACTCTGCCTTATGACCACATAAAATATACCTGGTAAATAGATATAGTATATACTGATATTATTCAGTGCTGTTCACCCATTGAGAGGGCAGTATGCTTAGAAGCCATTTGGTCATAGATTCTTATCTACTGCCTTATTAGCATTACAATGGACCTCAGTACAGGAAGGAGCCATTGTAAACTGGATGTAGAGACCGCTGAGCATACTGGGATTAGATTTACCTATACTGTACAGATGCATATTGGAAGGTGTATAGGTGGTCTTAAAGGAACAGTGTCATCACAAATAATTTTTTTATATGTTAAAGATGTTAGTGCTTTAATAAAAACGTTTATATTCATTTGTGTGTTTGTGTTTTACTGTTTCTTATTTTTACACTTTTTCTTCCCTATGGGGGCTGCCATTTTTTGTTCCATTTCTGTGTGTGTCGATTAACGACACACACAGACATGGAATACGGCAGCCACAGTCCCATAGGGACTGCGAACGGCTCCCGTCCCATTGACTGCCGTGTACGGCGTCTGTGTGGGAACTGCGCATGCGCCGCTCCCACACAGTCCTATTCGAAATTGGCGCCGTCCGGCGCCATTTTCCTGTGGACCGGAAGTCGCGGCCGGACAGTAATATTACTACTTCCGGTCGCGGCTTCCGGACTTGTGCACATGGAACAGCGGCAGCAAACGGAGCGGACGGGCCGGAGGGAGCCGCGGCGGCAGGAGCAGGTAAGAGATTTCAATGTATGTTAGTGTTTGTGTGTGTTTACTACTGTATGTAAACCTACTACACTGTGGGTTACCTCAAAAAATGGCGACACACAGTGTAGGAGGTTAAACCTTTCAAACCCCTCGTTTATCCCGGCACTAGCCAGGATAAAGGAGGGGGGGATGCTGAGAGCTCACTAGAGCGAGGGCTTTTAACCCAATGTTGCAATGCTGCAATTTTGGGAACTAGCTCCATCTAGTGACCAAAAATGGGTAGTATTATAAATTAGAAAAAATTTATAATATTTCCTGACTCGCGAAAAAAATAAAAAAAATTTGAACAATGTTTAATCACCCACACACTAAATGTTTCATTTTTAAAAAAAAAACATGTTTTTCTGGCAACACATTCCCTTTAAGGTGCAGTCAATGGAAGGGGTGGATTCAACTCAGGGATAGAAACATATAGGCCATGCGAACTTCAGGTTCTCTCTCTCTCTTTCCTGCCATCCCTGGAAGATAAGCACTTAACATCAGGAGCAAGCTAAGTTATATCATATGTGTGCTTTCTGTGTATGTATATAAGTATAATAACATGTTTCAATTCTTTTGGTTAAAGAATTGAAACATGTTTCAACTAACCTTTGCAGAAAATCCTACTTGGTAATTTTCACAATATTACAATTTGACAGAGGACACACTATGTACTTACCGCTGGTAGTGGTGGGTTGCATATGACAGACTTGCAAGACTCAGATTAGGACTGGTGAGTTTAAGGCTATATTCAGACGAAAGTAGCCCACCTCGGACGTTAAAAACTGCAGTTTTTCACATCCGAGGTGCACCCGTGCGGGACGTGTTGTCACGCATCCCCCATAGACCAAAGTCTATGGAGGGATGTGTGACGCAGTAAAATCGGACATGTCCTATTTTTTCACAAACCATTCGCATGCTCCGTTGAAACAATGGTCATGTGAATGGCCCCATCGAAATACATAAGTTCGTGTGACGGTCGTTGTTTTAACGGCCGTCATACAGACGAGACACATGTTCATCTGTTTGAGCCCTTAGAGTATGGCGCTGATGTTACCAACCTAGGCGAAAGACAAAAGAAACGTTTAGTGTACAAGGCAGAAAGACAGATTTTCCTAAAAAAGAAAAAAAACAGCATTAACCCACTAAGCCAGTAACAAGCATAAAATCCTACCTGTTAAATTATCCCTTTCATGACCAAAAGTCATTGATACCCCCGTGTCCAGGTCAAATTTTCCATTTTTGATATGCACTTTTTTAAACGATAAAATCTTTGCAACTGCTTTGAATATCACAACAATTTTTACTTTGTTGTTTGTTTGATTGTTTTTTGCAAGACTTATGAAGCTTTCATTTTCTAGATTCGTTTAATTAATAACTTGTTTTAAATTTTTATTATGAGCAGACAAATCGCAAAAAATGTGAAGAACAAAAAACACTTTATTGTAATTTTTTCCATATATTTATCTATATCATATATATATATATATATATATATATATATATATATACACATACATATACATTTATATATATATATATATATATATACATACTGTATAGCTCTGTAACGATTAGTCTTCTTCTCTCTCCGTCATCCTGGATGAATGGAGTGAATGGATGGATGGAGCGAAGAGGGCTATATATACACGTCTGTGACAAAGATGGCAGTCAACAACGGATCAACTGTCAGTTTTTTGGCTGTTTTTCATCAATGTGTATCAAAATTTGAATCCATTCCTTGACCGTCTGACCGTTTTTAACCACCATTTACCATCCATTTTTCATGGACAGTAAAAGTATGGATGAATTTTGATCGTTAGGGTTTTTTGTCCCAACCCCCTGAAAACACCACAGTGCCCATGTAGATAGGGATGCAATACCACTGTAGATAGTGCCACATTGCTCACATAGATAGTGCCAGTGCCCACATAGATAGTGCCCACTGTAAATAGTGCCACAGTGCCCACATAGTGCCACAGTTATTCCTGTAGATAGTGCCCATATAGTGCCACACAGTGCTATGTAGATAGCACCACAGTGTCCCCTGTAGGAAGTGCCAATATAATGCCATAGTGCCCATGTAAATAGTGCCACACCCCCTGTATATAGCACCCCTGTTGATAGCACCACACACCCTTTATATAGTGCCACATCCTGCAAATAGCGCCTCCCCCTGTACACAGCATCCTCCACCCTTTAGATATCAACATCACCCTGTATTTAGAAACATCCGCCCTGCATATAGCGCCACCTGCCCCGTAAATGGCACACCCTTCCTGTAAATAGCCCCACTTTAGCTCCCTGTAGGAGCGGAATCCCTCTAGTCGGAGATTATATATGGACAGTGACGTCAGGGTTTAACTCTAAAGCGGAATCTCCTGCCAGAGCAGGGATTCCGCTCCAGGAGTAGCCCCTGACGTCATTGTCCATATATGGATAGTGACACCAGGGGCTTCTCCAATAGCGAAATCCCAGGCCAGAGTTTCGGCTGGGGATTCCGCTCCTAGTGTCCAAATGGACAGTGATGTCAGGGGCTCTCTCTAGAAGCGGAGTCCCCGGCTAGTGCGATCTGATACCGGGGATTTCGCTCCTAGAGGGAGTTCAGGTGGCGCTATCTACAGTGGGGGGTGCGATGCTATCTACACGGGGGGGTTTGCTATCTGCAGGGGGGTGGCACTATCTACAGCGGGGATTGTGAGAAGGCGGGGGCTCCCTCTAGGAGGGGAATCCTCGGAAAGAGTGCTGGCTGGGGATTCAGATACTGGAGGGAGCTTTGGTGGCGCAATCTACAGAGGGTTTTGCGCTACCTGCAGGGAGTTGTGGGTGGCGCTACCTACAGTGGGTGGTGTAGTCCGGGGCTTTCAAAGATCCAGCACACATGAGAGTGCAGCGCTGCTCCCACCGAAGCAGCACTGCACTCCTTAAACCCCGTTCCAGGCTGTCGACGTCTATATACATGCTAACTGCACGGGGCATGTAGTTTGAACATATATAGCCATATGGTAGTCGTGTAGGGGTTAATCATTACAATTTGCACAGGCATTGTACTTACTGCTGGTGGTGGGTTGTACCATCTCCACTTAGGCCAATAAGTTTATTACCGGCTTATGTTCAAAAGAAACCTATACCGTTAACTTTTACTTGGACTAATCTCCAGAACATATTATTTTCCCCACATCTTAAAGATAAAACTCATTTACCTACATTGATTGCTATGTTTCAAGATACATCTCCACAATTCTCCACTTTTCTACATGAAATCTCCTTTAACCCCTTCCCGCTCCTGGACGTACTATTAGGTCATGGTAGCTGTATCGTTCACGCTCCATGACCTAATAGTACGCCACAGAAGTAACGGCCGTTTCGGCCATCTTCCAGACACATACAGGAGCTGTGACTTCTGCGGTCTCGTACAGCATTTGCCGCAGCTTCTATAGCGGGGCCGATCTCTGTGTCCCTGCTGATTAACCCCTTAAAAGTCGCTTTCAATAGCGATCGCGGCTTTTTAGGGGTTAAACCACCATCGACAGCCCGCTACACGATAGCGGCCGGCGATGGTGGCTATGGCAACCGGACGCATAACAATGGCGTCCGGCTATGCCATTGACGGAAGCCTTGTGGGTCCTGACAAAGTCAGGACCCACTATGCTTGCTGTCAGTGAGTAGCTGACGGCTCTAATACACTGCACTACGCATGTAGTGCAGTGTATTAGAATAGTGATCAGGGCCTCCTGTCCTCAAGTCCCCGAGTGGGACAAAGTAAAAAAGTAAAAAAAAAGTTGTGTAAAAATAAGAAAATAAAAGTTTTAAAAGTATTAAAAGTAAAAATACCCCTTTTTCCCTTATCAGTGCTTTATTATTAATAAAAATAGATAAATAAACAAATAAACTATACATAATTGGTATCGCCGCGTCCGTAACGGCCTGAACTACAAAATTACTTTGTTATTTATCCCGTTATTTTACTTTTTGTTATTTATTTAAAAAAATTGTCACTTCACCTCCCAAAAAATGAAATAAAAAAGAGATCAAAAAAGTTGCATGCACCTAAAAATGGTACTCATCGAAACTACAGTTCGTTATGAAAAAAACAAGTCCTCGCACGGCTTTCTTGATGGAAAAATAAGAAAGTTCTGGCTCTTAGAATATGGCAACACTAAAAGTAAATGATCTTTTACAAAAAGTATTTTATTGTGCAAACGCCATAAGACATTAAAAAAACTATAAACATATGGTATCGCCGTAATCGTATCGCCAAGCAAAATAAAGTAAATATGTCATTTATAGCGCACGGTGAACGCTGTAAAAGAAAAATACAATAAAAAACAATAGTAGAATTGCTGTTTTTTAGTCACCACGCCTCTTAAAATAGAACAAAAACTGATCAAAAAGTCGCATGCACCCCATGGAAACTGGAATTCCTCAAGGGGTCTAGTTTCCAAAATAGGGTCACTTTTGGGGGGTTTCCACTGTTTTGGCAACACAAGACCTCTTCAAACTGGACATGGTGCCTAATAAAAAGGAGGCCTCAAAATCCACTAGGTGCTCCTTTGCTTCTGAGGCCGCTGCTTCAGTCCATTAGCGCACTAGGGCCACATGTGGGATATTTCTCAAAACGGAAGAAACTGGGCAATAAGTATTGAGTTGCGATTCTCTGGTAAAACCGTCTGTTTTACAGGAAAAAATGGTATAAAAAGAAAAGAAAAAAAGAAATATGTCAATTTCATCTCTACTTTACTCTAAATTCCTGTGAAACACCTAAAGGGTTAATAAACTTTCTAAATACTGTTGTGAATACTTTGAGGGGTCTAGTTTCTAAAATGGGGTGTTTGATGGGGGTGTCTAATATATAGGACCCACAAAGCAACTTCAGAACTGAACTGGAACCTAAAATAAAATAAAAATGAGGCAATACTTCACTTCTTACATTATACTAATAATGAGCAGTGCCCACCCCAAGATGACCCCAGTTTTGACCGTCTGTATAAACAGAGACCCTGATTAGACCATATCAGTGCCCGGTTTTCCCAAACATACAACCCCGAGAAGTGTATTTGTATTGATGAGTCCTTGGTACATTTTATAGGGAGGCTTCAATTCCGCCAGTATCTGCCGAGTAAGAGGGCAAGGTATGGCGTGAAGATGTATAAGCTGTGCGAGAGTGCATCAGGGTATACCCACAAATTTAGGTTATATGAAGGGAAGGACAGCAGTATTTAGCCCCCGGAATGCCCCCCACCCCTTTACTGGGAGTTAATGCAAACATTGTGTGGGATTTGGTGCACCCACTGCTGGACCAGGGTTACCACCTTTACCTGCATAATTTGTATACCAGCGTCCCGCTCTTCAAGTGCCTCACTTCCAGAAGTACTGCGGCATGCGACACCACTAGAAGAAATCTGAGGGACCTCCCTAAGACTCTGCTTGGGCAAACAAGAAGGGGTGAGAGCAGGGCACATTCTAGTAGCAACATATTGTGTGTCAAGTACAAGGACAAGAGAGATGTCTTTGTATTGACAACAATACATGGCCACACCAGTATCCATGTACCTGTACGAGGTACCAGTACAGAGACCCCCAAACCAGACTGCATCCTGGACTACAATAGGTACATTGGAGGGGTGGACTTGTCAGATCAAGTTCTGAAGCCCTACAGCACCATGCAGTGTGGTATAAGAAGCTGGCCGTGCGCATCATTATCAAGAACCTAATTTTTAGGGACCAAGAAGGGGGCACCCAGTACTTCTTGAAGCGAGGCCACACGCATCGTACCAGCGCAACACTTTCCAGACGAAGTTCCCCAAACTGGCAAGAAGGGAAAAAGTCAAAAGATTTGCAAAGTCTGCTATAAGAGGGGGATAAGGGAGGACACAATATATCAATGTGACACGTGTACCGAAAAACCAGGGCTCTGTATGAAAGTGTTTTAAAATTTATCATACATCCCTTAGATTTTTAATCTAACCAGACGCACTCCGCACAACTTATCCCCCTCATCTTTCCCTTCTGAGCCCTGCTGTGTGCCCAGGTAGCTAATAACAGCCACATGTAGGGTATTGCCGTACCTGGGAAAAGCCACATTACAGTTTATGGGGTGTATATCTCCAGTGGCACACAAGGGCGGCCCTAGGATAGATGGCGCCCTGTGCGAAATGATCTTTCGGCGCCCCACACCATCATAAAAGGAAAAATTCCCCATAAAAAAATTATAATGCCCCTTTAGTGCCCCCATACAGTATAATAATAATATTTAATAATAGATTACAACCCCTTCAAGGACACAGTATTTTGTCCTCTAATTGTGCCCACATTATTATGCCATCTGTAGTACCCCTACACAGTATAATGTCCACTTAGTGGCCGCCATACAGTATAGTGCCCCTCTATAGACTTTGCCATATAGCCTCCCTGTAGACAGTGCCATAATCCCCCACCTCCTTTTTGCAGATCGTGCCATACAGCCCCCCCACCTTCCCCTTGTAGACAGTGCCATACAGTCTCCTACCTCCCCCTTGTAGACAGTGCGCCAAAACAAAAACTGTACTCATCTAGGCCCCATTCCCATAATGAACTGAGCTGCTCCATGACGGGATCCTGTAGCCTAGTACAGCGTTTCCCAACCTTTTCGGACTCGAGGCAGCACTGGGAAAATAAAATTTGCTCAGGGGCCTCCTACCAAAAATTGTTTTGAGAAAGACAGAAAACGGCTAAGAACAAGCACTACATTCGTAGGGTATGTTCACACATGTTTTTTGTAAGGCAAAAAAAATCTGCCTCAAAATTCCTCCAGCAACTGACAGCATTGTGTGACCTTTTTTTTGTGTTTTTCTTAAGCTGTTGAAACGAATGCAAAAGACGCAGGAAAAAAAGCTCCAAACGGGCGCCGCAGGTATTTTTTGCCTCCTATTAATTTCAATTGGAGGTCAGAGGCGGAAACCACTTGAAGACCATCAGCTCCCCACTCACAGTAAAATGACCATCAGCCTGCCACTCACAGTAAAATGACCATCGGCCCCCCACTCACAGTAAAATGACCATCAGCCCACCACTGACAGATTCCCCCTGTAGGTAGCGCCACACAACCCCTTGTAGGTAGCATCACACAGCCCCTTATGGGTAGCGCCACACAGCCCCCTTGTGGGTAGCACCAGACAGCCCCCTTGTAGGTAGCGCCACACAGCCCCCTTGTAGATAGCGCCACACAGCCCCCTGTAGAGTGCGCCACACAGCCCCCTGTAGCGAGTGCCACACAGCCCCCTGGTAGGAAGTGCCGCACAGCCCCCTGGCTACGGAGTGCCACACAGCCCCCTGGTAGGGAGTGTCGCACAACCCCTGGTAGGGAGTACCACACAGACCCCTGGTAGGGAGTACCGCATAGACCGCTTGTAGGGAGTGCCCCAAAGATCCCTGGTACGGAGTGATACACAGCCCACAGCCCCCTGGTAGGGAGTGCCACACAGCCCCCTGGTTGGTAGTGCCCCACAGCCCCCTAGTTGGTAAGTGCCCGACAGCCCCCTAGTTGGTAGTGCCCCACAGCCCCCTGGTTGGTAGTGCCACACTGCCCACAGCCCCCTGGTTGGTAGTGCCACACAGCAGACTGGTTGGTAGTGCCACACAGCCCACAGTCCCCTGGTTGGTAGTGCCACACAGCCCACAGCCCCCTGGTAGGTAGTGCCACACTGCCCACAGCCCCCTTGTAGGTAGTGCCACACTGCCCACAGCCCCTGGTTGGTAGTGCCACACAGTCCACATCCACAGCCCCCTGGTTGGTAGTGCCACACAGCCCACAGCCACCTGGTTGATAGTGCCACACAGCCCACAGCCGCCTGGTTGGTAGTGCTGCAGCAGCCCGATAAGGATGAGGGAAAGTGCGGAGACCAATGTTGGGAGATGTAGTACTCACGGTGGCTGTAGTCCTCTCACACTCCTGCGGAGCTGGCACAGTGAAGGAGGGGGATCTGCATCATGTATGGGTGGTAGTAGTTGTTGATTCCCCCTGGGGCACGCCCTGTGGTGCCTTCTCCTGGTGGATGGGATACGGGATGCCCTTGTTGTTAGTGGATGCAGTGCAGATTAACACGCAGGAGACGGTTATGTAACTTTACTTGAAGATAGCAGGCTACAGCTTGGTTCCACATATAAGTTATTATCCAGCTAGGGTAGGCGGGATGAGCCAGCCTGAGACAGTTTCCTATCTGCAAGAAACAAAACGAACTTTCTTCTCTCTTGCTTTCTTTCACTTTAACCCCTTAATGACCGGCGTATAGTGTTTTTACATCGGTCGTTTAGGGTAGTTCTTCTGAAGTGTCGGCTTTTCACGTCGGCACTTCAGGAGAACTTTTCTGCCATCGTGCCGGGATCTCTTGAAGACCGGGCTGCTGGTAACAGCCTCGGGATTCAGGGCAACAATCAGAGACCACTAGCAGTGGTCTCTGATCGTATTTAACCCCTCAGATACGGCACTCAATAGCAAGTGTCGGCAGCATCTGAGTGGTTTGCGAGGGAGGGGGCCGCATCGGAGCGGTTTGCGAGTAACAGCCTCGGGCTTCAGTGCAACGATCGGAGACCACTAGCAGTGTTCTCCGATCAGTTTTAACCCCTCAGATGCGGCACTCAATAGCAAGTGCTGCATCTGAGTGGTTTGGGAAGGAGCCGCATCGGAGTGGTTTGGGAAGGAGCCGCATCGGAGCGGTTTTCCCGGTCATCGGGTAATCTGCTTCTGAAGCCAAGGCTGTTAGCAACAACCTTGGCTTCAGAGTGATGATCGGAGACCAATAACAGTGGTCTCCGCTCATGTGATCACTGTGAGAACCATTCACAGTGATCACAAAATGAAAAATGAAGTGTTTCTCCTACCTGTCTCTCTGTCTCTCCTCACACTCCCTGTATGAGAAGAGACAGAGAGAGAATTTTACTGTGGCACCAAAGACACAAAATTACAATAAATCTAATATATAAACTTTGTATAAACTTCAATTGTATACCTAGGCTAGGGTTATCCTTAGGGCACGTCACACGTGGCGGAGTATTTCCGCTGCAAATGTTGGTGCAGATTTGGGGCAATTACGCAACGAATCTGCACCAACATTTGCATATTTGACAAGTAATTCAGACGGTGCAGAAAAGACAGCGGACTTGCCACAGATTTCAGTTTTTGCATTGCAAGGGCTGAAATCCGCAGTGAAATTCTGCTCCTTCTCAGCCACAGACAGCGCATGCTGCGGAGGGAAAATTCCGCACTGCAGCCTATGGTCCGCAGCAGAGTTTTCCGCACCATCTGAACTAACTTGCCTAAAAATGTATTGAAACAAATGTAAAAAACGTCCGCTGGAGAATTCCACTGCAGACTGTCCACAGCGGAATTCCACAGCAATTCCGCTACGTGTGAACGTGCCCTTAGGGTTAGTCTAGGTTAACTCTAGGTTCTATTCTAGAGTTAGTCTAGGGTTAGTCTAGGTTTAGTCTAGGGTTAACCTAGGTTTAGTCTAAGTTTAGCCAAGGGTTTTTGTGTAGCGTACGTTTGTGACGTCTGTGTATTTTATTTCTGAAAAAAAAAAAGTTAAAAAAATATATATGTAAAAAAAAAGTTTTACAGTCTACGTGTTTGTTCGACATCAGTTTTTTCTGGAGCGTGCTTTTGTGACGTCTGTGTATTTTTGTCTGTGAAAAAAGAAAGTAAGGAAAAATTTATAAAATCTGTCTGCGTGTGCGTCTGGTTACAGTCTTTTATTCAGCCATGCGACGTTTCAGTCCAGTTGGACTGAAACGTCGCATGGGTGAATAAATAGCTCTTGCTCTTTTTGGAAGTGCTGCCTCCGTCCATTCTTTGTCTGCTTGATATCCAGGAACGCGGACCAGGACTTATTGAGGCGTGCACCCACTTGCAGTCCAGTGCTGTGGAATCTTTTTGTTTGGTGGTTACAGTCTTTGTCGTACGTGTGTGTAATTACAATGGCCCATAAAAGGTTCACGGTGGAAGAGGCATACGCCATGTTAATTTCTGACTCTGATGAAAGCGATACAGAAACTGGGTCCGAGGTAGAAGCGTATTCTACCAGTGATATGCTTTCTGCAATTCAAGTGTCGCTGCAAAGTCCACAAGCACAGGGCATGTCGCAGAAGTACCACAAAACACGGCACACTTTATTACCCCAGAATATATTGAGTGGGAACCCACAGAGTCATTTTCCCCTAATATCCCAGAATTTATTGCCACACCAGGGATAAATATTAATGTGGAAAATTTTACAGCCCTCGATTTAAAAAAAAAAATATTCATTACAGATGAACCATTTGAGCTGGTTGTTAACCTAAACCAATCTGTATGCTCGCCAATTTTTTGCTGAAAAGCCAACGTCGTCCTATGCAAAGGAGTGGCACCCCACAAATACTGGCGAACTTAAACATTTTTGGGGCTCATCCTCAACATAGGGTTAGTGAAAAAGTCCTCAATCCAGTCTTATTGGACAACAAGCCCTACACATGCCACACCTGTTTTTCCAGCCGTTATGACCAGAAGCAGATATGAGGTGCTAATGCGCTTCCTTCATTTTAACGACAATCACCAGCCCCCACCTCCGTAGTGATCCAAACCGTGACCGCCTGTATAAAATAAGGCCCCTGATAAAAATTTTGAAGGAGTTATTTATTCCGATTGTACAACCCCGAAAAAAACCTAGCGGTGAATGAATCGCTGATGAGTAACAGGCAGGCTCTCATTCCGCCAGTACATCCCCTCAAAGAGAGCAAAACATGGGGCTCAAATCTACAAGCTCTGTGAGAGCGGTACAGGCTACATGTCTGCCTTTAGAACCTATGAAGGCAAAGACCGTGATATTACCCACATTATTAACTCATTTACTTTCACACTGTTTTTGTAGGGAGAACCAAAAGGGAGGGTTGCTTATTGGATAATGCTTCACTGTAAAACTGCAGCAGTATTGTATTTTCTGGAAAAACCTATTTTTTATTTCTTTCCACCTATTAAAGATACTCACTATACCCCTAGATGAATATTAGCAGGACATTTACACTTGTCAAAATGACTTGCAGTACCACGGCTAATATAGCGTGTTTCCCTAAAATCAGCTCTGGCGTAAAAAGGCCTCCAAAAGCCAAAATGGACTCCTATGATATGCCCTATAATGGGTCCGTATAATAGATTAGACACACATATTTGGTATCGCCGTACACGGGAGAAGTAGCAGAATGTGGAAAGGTGTCACTTTTACCAATATGTCATATGGTGTTTCGAAATGGCCTAAGAAAAGTGACACTTTTGTAAAAAAAAATGCAATTTACATTTTTTTGGCCCAAGTTTGGACAAATTCTGTAAAAAAAAGTGTGAAGGGTTAAAACGGAAATTGAACCACTAGAAATAGACTTTAGAGTGTCTAGTTTGTAGAACATAATGTTTTTTTACCATTATTTATTGGACTTCAAGTACATTACCCATACATTAATACTAGAGATGAGCGAACCGGGACAACCGAACCCGGTTTCGGTCCGAACTTCCGGAAAAGTTCGATTCGCAGCGAATCCGAACTTCACCGGGTTCGGCCGAACCCGTTTTGACCGAACCCGGCTACATTTTGGCGCCTGCCACATGTTACATCTAAAATGGAGGATTTGACAAGATCACCGGACATCAGGCTACCCCATAATGCCTTGCAAACGGCTCTCCCAGCCAATCGGGAGGCAGCATAAGGGCGGGCTCAAGCCTGCAATAAAAGTCTATGCACGGAGCTCAGCGGCCATTTTACAGACAGGAGCTGTAGGGATAGCATCTCTGTGCAGTAAGGGAAAGCTTTAGGAATCTAAAAGGCAGGAATCCAGCAATCGAAGGGGCTCATCCACTACTCACTACTCAGCCAGTGTGTGAATACGCTTTTATAAGGGGCTCATCCCCGTTGCATTCAACTTGCAATACAGGCAGGCTTTGTAGTACTACAACGCCCAGCATTCCCTGAGTCAGTGCACAGTGGCTGATAGAAATTCTCATTCATTGCCATTTGCCAAGAAAGTGTCAGTGTGTGAATACGCTTTTAGAAGGGACTCATCCCCGGCCGTTAACATAACAAACAAATAACAATCTAACTTGCAATACAGGCAGCCTTTGTAGTAGTAGTAGTAGTAGTAGTAGTAGTACTACAAGGCTCAGCATTCCCTGAGTGCACTGCGGCGTGGCTGATAGAAATTCTCATTCATTGCCATTTGCCAAGCCAGTGTCAGTGTGAATACGCTTTTAGAAGGGGCTTATCCCCGGCCGTTAACATAACGAAATAACAATCCAACTTGCAATACAGGCAGCCTTTGTAGTAGACGTAGTACTACAGCGCCCAGCATTCCCTGAGTGCACTGCAGCGTGGCTGATAGAAATTCTCATTCATTGCCATTTGGCAAGCCAGTGTCAGTGTGAATACGCTTTTAGAAGGGGCTCATCCCCGGCCGTTAACATAACAAACACATAACAATCCAACTTGCAATACAGGCAGCCTTTGTAGTAGTAGTAGTAGTAGTAGTAGTAGTAGTAGTAGTAGTAGTACTACAAGGCCCAGCATTCCCTGAGTGCACTGCAGCGTGGCTGATAGAAATTCTCATTCATTGCCATTTGCCAAGCCAGTGTCAGTGTGAATACGCTTTTAGAAGGGGCTCATCCCCCTGGTTTTGATTCAACTTGCTGCACTCCAGCAGTGAAATGTCTGGTAAAAAAAAGGTTGTGAAAGGACGGGGTAGAGGAAAAAACACCCATGACGTCTCCTATTCCAGTCCAAATGTTGGATCTGTTGGTGCCAGACCCAGTATCAGCATTTGTGGCACAAGACATGTGCCCAGTTCCACTAGTAGCAGCAGCCATGTGCCTGCTGGTAGTAGTAGCAGTATCAGCAAGCCAGACTTGTCCATCTCCTCCGGTGGGCGGGTTACTTTAGACAATACGGCCATTGTGGACTGGTTGGCTGGCTCGCGGTCATCTCAGCAGGAAGACTCTGACGATCTGGCTTCAAGCCAGGTTTCGTTGGATTCCAGATCCTCTACAGTTCCTTGGCACAGCGTTTCTATTCCATCATCTATGTCTTCGCTCCCCCTTCCTAGCGGGAAGCCATCTTTCCTGAGAGTCCTAAGAGACATCTCCTCGGGTGCGAAGGAAGATACTGAACAACATAGTGATGATGATGATTTGTTTTCCGCGAGTCAGCCAACGGAGTCTGTTGCGGCGGTGGTGGAGGCGGAAGCGGTGTCCGAGACGCATAGCTGCGGTAGTGGGGGTGTTGGTGGTGGTAGCCGTGGTGGCAGACGCAGTAATGAGGGGGGGCATGGAGCCCGCCATGATGTCACATCACATTCACAACACAGTGCCAGAAGTGGCGGGGATGAGGAAGGCTATGATGATGATGTTGTTTTAGACAGGACGTGGGAACCAGGTGACGAGGTGATGACGGCGTCAGAGGAGGAGGGTAGTAGTGGCGGCACTGGCCGTGATAAAACAGCCAAGCCGAGGTAGGCGCAGAAGTCAATCTGCAAAACGTTGCAGCGGTAGGGTCAGCTCAGGAGCCGGTGACGGCGACACTGATGCTGGTGTAGGCTCCCAAAAAAAGCCTGCCAGACAAGGGGCAAGCTCGGGTGGTGGTGGTGGTGGTGGTGGTGGATGTGGTACTACCTCTTTACGGTACTCTGCCATGTGGCAATATTTCTGTACCTTCCCGGAGGACGAAAACATGGCACAGTGCCGTATCTGCAAGCAGAAAGTAAGGCGTGGGCAGGGCAGCAATGTAAGAACTACCGCTCTACGTAAACACATGGAGCGGCATCACAAGGCCATGTGGGACAATCGACCTGCCCCACCATCATCATGTACATCTAATGAAGACCCCTCTGCCGCTGCTGCTGCTGCTCCAAGTCCCTGTCATCTAAGTAGTAGCCAGGCCTTATCCACCATGTCGTTGTCATCATCATCGTCACTGTCATCTAGTGCTCCTCCTACGTCCCGTCAGTTATCCATTACGGAATCGTTGTCCAATAAGCAATAATATATACCCAGTCATCGACTTGTCGTGCGGCTTAATTCACACCTGGCTAAGTTGTTGGTGGTGCAGTCGCTGCCGTACCACCTGGTCGACTACGCCGGCTTCAAGCAATTGATGGCGTGCACTCAGCCTAGGTGGCGAATACCTAGCCGACATTACTTCGCCAAAACAGCTGTCCCTGTGCCAGTCCTTGTAATTATCCGTGTGCAGCAGGGTACATGCCACCGTCGACACGTGGAGCAGCAACTATGGGCAGGGACAGTACATGTCTTTCACGGCCCACTGGGTCAATATTTTGCAGTCCGGTGCACCACCGCAGCAATGCCAGGCATTACCACCTCCACGCTTGTATCTTTCGGGTTCAACTCCCGACACCAGGCGCCTACCATCCTCCTCCTCCTTGCCTTCCTCCTTGGAGTACTTCCCGTCCCCGACAGGACACAGCGTATCTTCCACTCCTCCTCCCTCCTCTTTTCATAGATGCAAGGTGAAGCGCCACAACGCTGTCTTACACCTGCTGAGCCTGGGCGAGAAAAGCCACACAAGGCAGGAGCTGCTGCTGTGCATCAAGGAGGAAATCGAACGCTGGCTGTCTCCTCTGAAACTCACACTGGGCAATGTTGTCTCTGATAACGGCAAGAACGTTGTGGCTGCACTGCGTCTAGGTCACCTGACACATGCTCCTTGCATGGCACATGTGATCAATCTGGTCATAACATGCTTCTTAAAGTCATATGTTGGTTTGAAGGGTGTGCTGGCCATGTCCAGAAGGGTTTGCGTTCGCTTTAGACGTTCGTATGCATTTAAGCACGCCCTCCTGGACTTGCAGCGTCAAAACAATCTCCCAGAACACAGCCTGATTTGCGACGTTCCAACACGCTGGAATTCCACCCTGCACATGTTGGACCGTCTGTACGAACAGCGGAAAGCTGTGAATGATTTCCTGATGCAGCAGACGGGCAGCGTTTGGAGCCAGTGTAATTTCGAGCTCAGGCACTGGCAGCTGGTTAGAGACGCATGTCGCGTTTTGAGGCCCTTTGAAGAGGCCACACGATTTGTTAGCCGTGACGCTAAGGGAATGAACGATGTTATGCCGCTGATATTCATTATGGAGCAAACGCTCACAGAGATGATTCAGCAAAGGATGGAGGAAGGATCACATCTGGCTATGGATGTTGAGGAGGATGAGGAGGATGAGTAAACAGGACCTGAAGAGGAGCTGGATTTGGAGATGGAATCACAGGAAGGGATAGGGGACGAGGCAGCCGCACAACATGACAGTGATGGTGGTGATGACGAGTCTGACGACGACCTTGATGATGGACAACCATTGCAGCATGGGGCGGAGATGGAACCAACCGGGCCCTCTGAAACGCTGGCCAGGATGGCGAGCTGTTTGCTTCGTTACCTGCGCGCTGACTGTCTTATTGTTAGCATGAAGCAAAGAGATGAGTACTGGATAGCCACACTTTAAGACCCTCGGTATAAAGCCAGAATGGGGGAGTTTTTTGCGCCTTCCGAGAGGGAGGCAAAATTGGCTTATTATTGAGAGAAGCTATGCAGCCAGCTTGTCACGGCTTTCAAACGGCAAACACCTGCTGCAAGCATGTCTGACCGGGGGGACACTCTCCGCTCCCCACTGTCTCATCGTTCCGCCGCCTCTGGCAGAGCTACCTCTGCAATAGGCAGCAGCAGCAGCAGGAGCCAATTCAGTTTGTAAAATATGATGAGAACATTTTTACATCCAATACCCCGACCTGACACACATCATAGTCACCAAAGGGATGTTCACCATCACTTAAACAACCAGGTTCACTCGTACCTGGACTGTGCCCTTTCTCCATCAGAAATGCGGATCCCAGACCCCATGGACTTCTGGGTCAGCAGATTGGATCATTGGCAAGAACTGGCCCAGTTTGCCATGGGTGTACTGTCTTGTACACCCTCCAGTGTAGCATCAGAGAGGGTATTCAGCGCGGCAGGGGGCTTTGTCACCCCTAACCGAACAAGATTGTCCGCCAACAGCTTGGAAAATCTCACGTTTCTGAAAATGAATCAAGCGTGAATCGGTGAGGATTTTAAAACCCCTGTGCCTGATGCCACTGATTAGATCTGAGATTGCTGCTGCTGCTGCCTCTGCCGCCTGCTACTGCCGCCTGCTACTACGGGATTCTGTCCTGTCCACTCTTTTTTTAATGTGCCGCTGTTGGTGCTGCTACTACTTCTACCACCAATCCACCCCCAGTGCCGTCTGCTACAAGCAGGCCTGCCCCACCACAGGGCTTGTCCTGTGACTGTCCAGTCTCTTTTAATGTGCTGCTACTACTACTACTACCACCACCCTTGCTGTCCATTGGCTACCTCTACTACCACCAATACACCTCCACTGCCGTCTGCTACAAGCAGGCCTGCCCCACCACAGGGCTTTGTGCTGTGACTGTCCAGTCTCTTTTAATATGCTGCTACTACTACTACTACCACCACCCTTGCTGTCTGTTGGCTATCTCTACTACCACCAATACACCTCCACTGCCATCTGCTACAAGCAGGCCTGAGGCCTGCCCCACCACAGGGCTTTGTCCTGTGACTGTCGTCCAGTCTCTTTTTTTAATGTGCTGCTACTACTACTACCACTCTTGCTGTCTGTGTTGGCTACCTCTACTACCACGAATACACCTACACTGCCGTCTGCTACAAGCAGGCCTGAGGCCTGCCCCACCACAGGGCTTTGTCCTGTGACTGTCGTCCAGTCTCTTTTTTTAATGTGCTGCTACTACCAGTCTACCACCCTTGCTGTCTGTGTTGGCTACCTCTACTACCACCAATACACCTCCACTGCCATCTGCTACAAGCAGGCCTGAGGCCTGCCCCACCACAGGGCTGTGTCCTGTGACTGTCGTCCAGTCTCTTTTTTTAATGTGCTGCTACTACCAGTCTACCACCCTTGCTGTATGTGTTGGCTACCTCTACTACCACCAATACACCTCCACTGCCATCTGCTACAAGCAGGCCTGAGGCCTGCCCCACCACAGGGCTTTGTCCTGTGACTGTCGTCCAGTCTCTTTTTTTAATGTGCTGCTACTACTACTACCACTCTTGCTGTCTGTGTTGGCTACCTCTACTACCACGAATACACCTACACTGCCGTCTGCTACAAGCAGGCCTGAGGCCTGCCCCACCACAGGGCTTTGTCCTGTGACTGTCGTCCAGTCTCTTTTTTTAATGTGCTGCTACTACCAGTCTACCACCCTTGCTGTCTGTGTTGGCTACCTCTACTACCACCAATACACCTCCACTGCCGTCTGCTACAAGCAGGCCTGAGGCCTGCCCCACCACAGGGCTGTGTCCTGTGACTGTCGTCCAGTCTCTTTTTTTAATGTGCTGCTACTACCAGTCTACCACCCTTGCTGTATGTGTTGGCTACCTCTACTACCACCAATACACCTCCACTGCCGTCTGCTACAAGCAGGCCTGAGGCCTTCCCCACCACAGGGCTTTGTCCTGTGACTGTCGTCCAGTCTCTTTTTTTAATGTGCTGCTACTACTACTACCACCCTTGCTGTCTGTGTTGGCTACCTCTACTACCACCAATACACCTCCACTGCCGTCTGCTACAAGCAGGCCTGGAGGGCTTGTGAAAAGCCATTGCTTGTTGCTTTTACATCCATGTATGGAAGAACCCCGGCAGGCATCTGCCAATAAAAAGGGTACATTTTTGGAGGGCTTGTCAAAAGCCAATGCTTGTTGCTTTTACATCCATGTATGGAAGAACCCCGGCAGGCATCTGCCAATAAAAAGGGTAAATTTTTGGAGGGCTTGTGAAAAGCCATTGCTTGTTGTCTTTACATCCATGTATGGATGAACCCCGGCAGGCATCTGCCAATAAAAAGGGTACATTTTTGGAGGGCTTGTCAAAAGCCATTGCTTGTTGCTTTTACATCCATGTATGGAAGAACCCCGGCAGGCATCTGCCAATAAAAAGGCTAAATTTTTGGAGTGCTTGTGAAAAGCCATTGCTTGTTGCTTTTACATCCATGTATGGAAGAACCCCGGCAGGCATCTGCCAATAAAAAGGGTAAATTTTTGGAGGGCTTGTGAAAATCCATTGCTTGTTGCTTTTACATCCATGTATGGAAGAACCCCGGCAGGCATCTGCCAATGAAAAGGGTAAATTTTTGGAGGGCTTGTGAAAAGCCATTGCATTTTCGGTCTTTCCACGGCTATGAAAAAAGTAACAAAATTGTTACCTATACATATATACCACAAAAAGGAAGCACTACATGTCCCAAGAAAACAGTGCAAAATTCACATCGATAAATAAAACACATACAGAGTTAGGGCTGATTCAGACGAACGTGGCGTTTTTGCACAGGCAAAACACGCGGCGTTTTGCCTGCGCAAAAGCCACTTGACAGCTCCGTGTGGCAGCAGCATATGATGCGCGGCTACGTGGTTTTCGCGCAGCCGCCATCATTATGACACGCCATTTGTCAACCTGCCTGGTTTTCACATACCCATTGACTTCAATGGGTGCGTGATGCGCGAAAAACGCCGAGATATTGAACATGTCGCGCTTTTTACGCAGCGGACAAACGCTGCGCAAAAAGCACGGACTGTCTGTACTGCCCCATATACTTCTATTGCTCCATGCAAGCCGCGTGAAAACCACGCGGCCTGCACGGACGCAATTCACGTTCGTGTGAATTTGCCCTTATACTGCGTTACATCTGTGAATACCAAAACTGCGAAAATTGCTCTGGTCACTAAGGTTTAAAACACCTTCGGTATTAAGGGGTTAAACAGGTTTGTTTCCCTTTATTAATTTCTAGTTCAAGCCAGAAGCTTTCTGAACTAAATATGCTGTGAGGCCCAGTATTATATCAGCTCTCCTCACAGGCTGCCTTGCCTCGTTCCTGTCCAGGAACCGACTCCTCTAGAAACTTCTGCTGCAATGCCTCATGGGAACTGCCTCGGCCCCTCCTCTCCAGCCACAACCTTTACAGGCTGGAAAAACAGGTTGTAATGACAATTCTGCACCACTATTATAACACAACATATAACATTATGTTCAATGCATTACAATGTAAACAATACTTCTCTCCAACTTTTTGCTGAAATAAAAACAGGAACATCTGTTACACATGACATCTCCTATTCAGTATTGTCAGGACACTACAGTGCCACACTGCCCACAGCCCCCTTGTAGTGCAAGGACTATGAATGACCCCGATAGCTGGCGGGCAATAGACATTCAAAAAAGGACAACTGTGCAGGAGCACACAAAATACCCAGCTTTCCCAGCTATCAAATAAATGTGTGGAAATAAACTAAGATATAACTTTTATTTAGTCTAGCTAAAGGATTAATCCTTTTAGCTAGATTAAATAAAAGTTATATCTTAGTTTATTTCCACACATTTATTTGATAGCTGGGAAAGCTGGGTATTTTGTGTGCTCCTGCACAGTTGTCCTTTTTTGTAGGTAGTGCCACACAGCCCACAGCCCCCTTGTAGATAGAACAATCCCCCCCCCCCCCAACCCCTTCCAGTATAGATAGCGCCACTGTAGCTCCCTGAAGGAGCGGAATCCCCATGTTGCCAGGGATTCCGCTCCTGGAGCGCTGCTTGATGTCTCTGTCCATATATGGACAGTGACATCAGGGGAAACTCCTGAAGTGCAATCCCCGTCCACAGCGTTGCTGACGGTGTTACCGTCGATTCCACTCCAGGAGAAGCTCCTGTCATCTGTGTCCATGATGTCATTGGCTTCTCCTGGAGTGGAATCCCCGGTGATAGTGTCTGCAATGCTGCATAAATCAAGGCATAATACGCCTCGTTTACGCCTGAAAATAGGTCGTGTGAACCCAGCCTCACTCAGGTTCTCTAGATACATGTTTATTGCTCATGTCTTTCATTGCTTATATCGCTTTTTAATCGAAACTGGGTTCAGAACACAATTTGATGCATATTGCCACTCTTGTCACTGTATGTTCCCCCCCCCCCTTAATTTTTTGTATGATTGTCTAAGGTTTATGTGATTCGTATTTCACGCTTCATGTACTAAAATTGTAACTCCTCTTCTTTGCATTTTGGGCAAATGTGCCCCTGTTTATTTGATGTTGCAATTCATTATTTCAAATAAAAACAGATTTGATAAAAAAAAACAACTTAGGGATATAACCTTTATTAGGTTTTTTCCGACGTTGCTAGGGATGCTTGGCCGTGAGCTGTGGTACTAACCCTCCGCCGCATTAAATGACGCGTTCGGGGGGAGGCGGCCACCATCGGTCCTTCTCCCCTGCGACTTAAACTATTTTCCCCTACTGGTATCAGTCAGGTGAGGCCTGGCTCGCTGTTGTAGAAAAACTGCCTCTCTTGTCCTTTCGTCCGTGGCTGGCTGTAGCGTGCGCTCGAGCAGCTTAGATATCGCCTGCGCATTCGCGCTCTGCAACCAATCAGGGACGAGGACTTACGTCACTAAGAGCTTTACCCATGTGACGTTGGGATGTTTAGAGCTCCCTGATTGGCCCATAGAGTGTGCGTTGGCCGCTGTGTGCTGTTCAATCACGGCTTAAGGTGGGCTATTTAAAGCCCCGGTATAGCCGTGTACATAGGTCAGAAGAAGCACCTTTGAGCGCAAAATAGTCTGTAACTGTAGCTGTCTGTTCGTCCTCCCTCGACAGTCCTTGTTTGATTTCATACTAAAGTACTTTTACTGCATCTGGGTGAGTGACGCAAGTTTTTCTCCTCAACCACTGGTATGTTTAACTCTGATGATATGCTTGATTGCTGAGTACCACCCGAAGATGAAGCTGGAACTACTGATGAAACAAGTGTTGTGAATAATTGTGGAAACTCCAGCACAGTAGTGCCCACTGCTCTTCCCTATGACTTTACCTAGAATACATCTTACTAAAGCATCCTGCCTCCAAAGTCTGAAATATATTCTCTCTCTGTACAGGGCCCCTTGAATTCAAAATCAATCTATTTGCTGCTGAGTATTCCCAATCAATGAGCTGTTGGATCTTCGAACATAAGAAGTTCAACCTAAAATCAGGTAAATCAAACCCTCCCTCCACTATTGGGCGACATCATTTACTATATTTTATACGAGTTTTCTTACCTTATTAGGTAATTAACAATTGATTCCAACATGTTATAAATCTTGCCCGGAATCCAAACTGGGGAATTGTTTTGGATACCCAAGAGAATCCCAAGCTCCTGATATACGCGGGCGATCTGCTACACATCCGACAACTGTCTAAGCTACAGGAGCATGTCGTCCGCGTACAAGGAAATTTTTTCCTCCTCAGCCCCAATCAAAAACCCCTGATACCTTATCTTCAATGCCATACATTCAATAACAATTGCAAACAAAAAAGGGTATAAAGGACATCCCTGTCGGGTACTTCTAGCTAAAACAAAGAATGGTGAAATGATCTTACTCTCACCCACCTGAGCCCGGGGGTTCATATACAAGAGCTTAATCCAGGAGACAACATTTTCCCCAAACCCAAACCTCAAAAATACTGCCCACAAAAAATCCCAATTGACCGAATTAAACGCCCTTACTGCATCGGTTGAGAGAAGTTCCCCTTCCACCGCATAATTCTCTCCATACTGTAAATTAATAAAGGCTTTACGTAAATTGTAAGCGATGGCTTTACCCGGGATGAAACCTGTCTGGTCTGGGTGGATAATATCCTCTATAACAGAGGCCAACCAGTCAGGATCATAGCTACCAACTTGAAATCACAATTTAAGAAAGAGATCGAAAGGTATGACGATACAAGGAGTGGATCATTATCTTTCTTCTAGATAAGAGAAATTAAAGCATCATTCATAGATTCTGGGAGTGCCCCTTCCCTGAATGCTTCCTCCATTGTCCCCAGGAACTCCCCTAGAATATGCTCTTGATACTTAGAAAATAATTCATATGGAATCCCATTCAGCCCAGGGGACTTTTCCCATGGCGCTTGTTTAATAGACCCCTTAATAGGTACCTCCAGAGCTTTCCTCTGAACCTCTGATAATCTTGGAAATGCTATCTTATCCAAATAGGATTTCACCATATCCATATACATATAGATGTATCCTTAGATGCATATACTTCTTTATAAAAGGAAGAAAATTTGTCGTCAATTCGTACGGAATCTGTAATGATTTCCCCCGAATTTCCTCTAGCCACAGCTATTTCTGACTGCCCCCTATGATTTTTAACGCAAGATGACAAAAATGTTTCCACTCTACCCCCTTCCAAATAATATTCATCTGAAATAACAAATTTTTCTCCAAGGTTCCCTGCCTTAGGAACTCGTCGTACCAAATTTGAGACGCCCATCATACTGCTGCCCTATCATCTGATGGACAACGGGTATACTCCTCGTCTGCACTATTCAAATCCGGCCTTAAAGAGTCTACCACCTGTCTCTCTCTCTTTTTCTCCACAATATTTCTCTTTTCATAGGATCCTCTCACATAAGCTTTGAAGGTATCACAAATTACTCTTCTAGATGCAGTCCCCTTATTAATCTGAAAAAACTCCATAAACTGAACTAAATCTTCCTCATCCCATTCCATTCCAAGAACTAAAGAGGGGAGATGTATGGTCTCACAGAACAATTCCACCTTATGGTCTCAATTTCAACAAGCAATGGTAAATGATCCGACAGGACTTTTGCTTCATATTCCACTCTCTTGACTAAGCCCATCATTTGTTTACTTGCCAGAGCTCAGTCAATACTTGAGGGGGATTCCGATGTCTTAGACTAGCAAGAGAACTGAAATGTGTCTGGGTGAAAAATCCCCCATTTATCGAACCATTCCATCTCCTCCAAATAACACCCAAAACAGTGTCCAATTCTCCAAGTTTTAAAGGGGACATCCGGTGCCGATCTTTTACTTCATCTTATTAAAGTCCACAATCAGGAGAAGAGGAACTCCAGATTTATTAGCCAGAAAAAGAGTCATATTATCCAGGACCAAATAAACAAAAAGCGGGGGAACATACACCGATACCAATACCAATACCATGTCAACTCCGTCAAATCTCCTGTAAAGGATCTGCCAGACACAGCTTCTGTGTCGACGCCCGTGGTTAATGAGTCTGCACCTGCTCCTAAGTCTGATAGAGTGACTCGGTCATCTACCACTCGGGCTGGGAGGCTGAGAAGTGGGAGAGCCTATCACAGCCTGGCCAGACGGAGCTAGCTCCCACCCTCTGTCTATTTATACCTTCATTTCCTGCTCCTCCTTTGCCTGTGATTCTGCCTGTTTCCTGGCTCTGCTGCTGCTGCTTGTACTATTGTCCTCTGCTTCATATTGAACCTGCTTTACTGACTACTCTCATGCTCTGCGTTTGGTACCTCGTACACTCCTGGCTTGACTCGGCTTGTTCACCACTCTTGTTGCTCACGGTGTTGCCATGGGCAACTGCCCCATTTCCCTTAGCTTCTGTGTACCCTTGTCTGTTTGACTGTCGTGCACATATTGAGCGTAGGGACCGTCGCCCAGTTGTACGCCATCGCCTAGGACGGGCCGTGCAAGTAGACAGGGACTGAGTGGCGGGTAGATTAGGGCTCACCTGTCTGTCTCCCTACCCCGGCATTACATAATCACAGGCCCATATACCTTTTCTACCCTGATCCCTGACATAACTATGGACCCCCTTGAGACCCTGGCTCAGCAAATGCAGGGCCTCTCCCTACAGGTCCAAGCCCTGGCTCAGAGGGACAACCAGCATGTTGCTACCCTGGTAGTGCTCCCCACCTCACTTCTTGAACCCCACCTCAATTTGCTTGACAGGTTCTCAGGGGACCGGAAGACTTTTTTCTCCTTTCGGGAGAGTTGTAGGCTCTATTTCCGTCTAAGGCCCCACTCCTCAGGTTCTGAGCGCCAGCGAGTGGGTATAATTATGTCCCGGCTTCAGGATGGGCCCCAAGAATGGGCCTTCTCCTTGGCTCCTGACGCCCCTAAACTTTCCTCTGTTGATCTTTTTTTTTCTGCTCTCGGGCTCATATATGACGAGACTAACAAGACTGCCTTTGCCGAGAGTCAGCTGGTGACCTTACGTCAGGGTAAGAGACCCGTTGAGGTGTACTGTTCTGACTTTAGGAAGTGGTGTGTAGCTTGTCGGTGGAATGACCCTGCCTTGAGGTGCCAGTTTAGATTGGGTCTGTCGAATGCCCTGAAAGACCTGTTAGTTAGTATCCCTCTTCTGACTCTCTAGATCAGGTTATGGCTTTAGCGGTACGTCTTGACCGACGTCTCAGGGAACGACGACTTGAACATTTTTTGCTTTCTCCTCTGGCTCCCCCATGATGGCTCCCGAGGTTCCGTTGCTTCGTTCTTGCACGGAAAACTCGGATGAACCAATGCAACTCGGTGCCTCCGTGTCTCCCCAACAAAGTAGAGAACTCCGCAGGAAGAATGGTCTCTGCTTCTACTGTGGGGACGACAATCATCAAGTGAACAACTGTCCTAGGCGTAAGAATAAGCAGCCGGAAGAACTGCCGTGCCTAATTGAGCATCGGGGAGGACACTTGGGTGCACAGGTATTTCCCGTAAATATGAAACCTAATAAGATCTTGATTCCCTTTCTGGTCTCTTTTGAGGGTAGGTCTGCTACCGGCAGTGCCTTCGTGGATTCAGCGTCTTCTGCTAATGTTATGTCTGTGGAATTTGCTATGTCTCTAGCTATGCCATTGATTGATTTGCCTAAACCTTTCCCGGTAGTGGGTATCGACTCCACTCCACTTGCTAATGGTTATTTTACACAGCATATCCCTGTTTTTGAACTCCTTGTTGGCTCCATGCATTTGGAGCAGTGCTCTGTACTGGTGATGCAGGGATTATCGTCCGATTTGATTTTAGGCCTTCCCTGGTTGCAGATGCATAATCCCACGTTTAACTGGAATACTGGGGATCTTACCAAATGGGGTAATGAATGCATGACGTCGAGTTTTTCTGTTCATTTTATTTCTCTCCCTGAGTAGGTGAACACTCTACCTAAGTTTATTCAGGACTTCGCTGATGTTTTTTCTAAAAAGGCCTCCGAAGTGTTACCTCCTCATAGAGAATACGATTGCGCTATCGATTTGGTACCAGGAGCTAAGCTCCCCAAGGGTAGGATATTTAATCTCTCTTGTCCCGAACGTGAAGCCATGAGAGAGTATATCCAGGAATGCCTGGCCAAGGGTTACATTCGCCCCTCTACTTCTCCGGTAGGTGCGGGCTTCTTCTTCGTAGGGAAGAAGGATGGTGGTCTTAGGCCGTGCATCGATTACCGAAACTTGAATAAGGTCACTGTAAGGAACCAGTATCCCCTTCCTTTGATTCCTGATCTCTTCAATCAGGTTCAGGGGGCCCAATGGTTCTCTAAGTTTGATCTACGGGGGGCTTATATCCTTATCCACATCAGAGAGGGGGATAAGTGGAATACTGCGTTTTACACGCCCGAAGATCATTTCGAATACCTCGTCATGCCCTTTGGATTGTGTAATGCTCCCGCGGTCTTCCAGAATTTAATAAATGAGATTTTAAGAGACTACCTGGGGGTATTTCTTGTAGTGTACCTTGATGACATACTTGTGTTTTCCAAGGACTGGTCCTCCCACATTGAGCCCGTGGTTAATCAGTCTGCCCCTGCTCCTAAGTCTGATAGAGTGACTCGATCATCTACCACTCGGGCAGGGAGGCTGAGAAGTGGGAGAGCCTATCACAGCCTGGCCAGACGGAGCTAGCTCCCGCCCTCTGTCTATTTATACCTTCATTTCCTGCTCCTCCTTTGCCTGTGATTCTGCCTGTTTCCTGGCTCTGCTGCTGCTGCTTGTACTATTGTCCTCTGCTTCATATTGAACCTGCTTTACTGACTACTCTCCTGCTCTGCGTTTGGTACCTCGTACACTTCTGGTTTGATTCGGCTTGTTCACCACTCTTGTTGCTCACGGTGTTGTGATAACACAAATCTTCCTGCATCGTCCACTAGGACCTCATGAATCTGAGCCATAATACTGTTATGGACCAAAATAGTGACTCCTCTAGAAAAGGACTAATAGACGGAGTGGTACATATAGGAAACCTACCCCCTAGATCCCCCTGATGTAGACGGTGGGATTCCTATATGGACCATTCAGTCTATTTGTCCGTTTCTAAAGGAGTGAATATGTGACCCCTGAGGCTGTCATCTGCGGCCCGTCGCGCACTGTAGCTCCCTCGGAGAGGAGAGAGCAGGACAAAAGAGGAGTGTGCCGGCGAGTGACAAAACCCCTTTCGTCACTCTCCATATATGGACAGTGACATCAGGGGCTTCCCCAGAGCCAGAGTCCCAGAGCACTAGCGCTCTGCTCCGGGACTCCTGCTCTGAGGAAGCACCTGACAGCACTATACATATATGGACAGTGATGTCAAGAGGAGAGCTGGGGTCCCAGTCAGAGTGCTAGAAACGGCTCTGCTCCGGGACTCCGGCTGGGGAAGCCCCTGACAGCACTGTCCATATATGGATAGTGATGTCATGAGCAGAGCTGGAGTCTCAGGCAGAGCGCTACTAGCTCAGGACAGTAATATCAGGGGCTTACCCAGTTGGAGTACCGGAGCAGAGCCACTTCTAGCACTCTGACTTGGTCTCTGGCTCTGGGGTTTTAACGGCTGCCAAGCCGTTCCCCGCCTCTTCCACGGTCTCTGCTCTGGTTCCTGCACGGTCCATTTCCTCATGCTCGTCCCGAGCTCCACTTACCCGATCCGGACGCTCTGCAGACTCTGGGCATCATCAGGTAACTGCATCTATCACCTCCCTCCACGGCCGTCATCCACAATTTGTGGCTGCAGTCACTAGAGGGCGCTGACTCTTTCCTTCTTAAAGGGCCAGCGCGTGCCAAAATTCCTAGACCTTCCTTGCTTGTTCAACCAAGTTCCCCGTGAGTTTCCCTGTACCCTGCATCCCTGTTTTCTTGACTTCTGCCTTTGTCTGGATTTCCCATTTTTGACCTCTGCCTGAACTTGACTATCCTTGCCTGCCGCCTGCTTTGACCTATTGCTATCGATACCCGTAACGACATCTGCTGTATGTCCTGACTTCGAGCCTATACATCCGACTGCCTCTAAACCTGCTGTGCCAAGCATTGCCCCGGGTTGCTAGCATCATCTCCCGGACGACACAGAGGATCCACAATCTAACCAGGTGAGAACCGTGATAGTTTGAACAAGCCATAGATCCCCTTGATACAGCCTTGCCTGACGCGGCTGATATGGCTCAGGAACTTTCTAGACAAAGAGTCCACCAAGATCAGCTTTTTCAGCTTTTGCAAAATGTGTCCAACGTTTGAACAAACTTGCGACTCCGGCGCCTCCGACACAGCCACCACCAATGCAAGCTCCTGTTTACAGTCCTGGACTACATTTACCTTTGCCTGCCCGCTATGAGGGTAACCCCAAGACCAGCAGGGGATTCATCTATTTTGAGGTCATGGCGCATCATTTTTCCTCAGACCGGGCTAAAGTGGCCTACATCCTGTCCCTGCTTTCTGGTAAAGCGCTGGCATGGGCATCGCACTTCTGGGAGAGAAACGACCCCATAATGTATAATATTCAGAACTTTCTCTCCACATTTAAAAGGGTGTTTGAAGAGCCAGGTCAGGCATCTTCAACAGCTTCCTCTCTTCTCAAGCTCCAGCAAGGACCCTCCACTGTAAGTCAATACGCCATTCAATTCCGCACCCTGGCTACAGAACTTCAGTTGAATAACGAGGCTCTAGTATCTACCTCCTGGGAGGGTCTAGCAGGCCGAATCAAGGATGTACTTGCTGGCCGAGACCTTCCACCATCCTTGGATGACTTGATCACTCTTGCCAATCGGATTGACATTAGTTTTCGTGAGAGACAACAAAAATCGGGGCAATCGGACATCACGGTTGGCACCAACCTTCCAAAGGCCTCTTCTTGCCTCATCTTCCTCTCGGTCGGATGAACCTATGCAGGTGGAGAGAACAAGACTCCCGCCTGAGGAGCAGCAGAATAGACGCAAGTTGAACTTATGTTTATACTGTGGTGGAAAAACGCACTTCCTCAGGGACTGTCCAGTGAGGCTGGAAAACTCCAATGCTTAGAGCAAGCAGGAGAGGCTACCCTAGGTGGAGTATCACCCTCTCAAAAGATGACCATACCAGCAAAACTGTCCTTTGCAGGACCCACTTTCTACATCCAAGCCTTTCTAGATTCCGGATCCGCTGGGAATTTCCTGTGCCAGTCCCTGGTTAATCGCTACCAAATCCAAGTTCAAGAACTAACCCAACCTTTGTCCATTGCTTCTGTGGATGGGAGGCTTCTACAGGAGACTATCTATCTTGTCACCGAGCCCATTTTCATGTCAACAGGGGCGCTGCCCCAGGAATGTATCTCCTTCTATGTTTTAAGGAACTCTCTGAACCCTTTGCTACTGGGTCTACCATGGTTGCAGAAGCACTGGAGGTCAAATTACCCACTGGAGTGACTTCTGTCACGAACATTGTCTACAATCAATTCTTCCCCCCATGCCTCAGCCTACAGAACCTAACTCAGCAGGACTTCCTACTCCATATAATAACTTCTCTGATGTCTTCTGCAAACAACAAGCTGAATCGCTACCACCTCACAGGCCATAGGACTGTGCCATAGACCTGGTACCCAATGTCACACCTCCCAGAGGTAGAGTCTACCCTGAGATGAAGGCCATGTCTCGGTATATTCAAGAGAATCTGGAGAGAAGATTCATCCGTAAGTCCTCCTCTCCTGCTGGCACAGGGTTTTTCTTTGTGGGGAAAAAAGATGGCTCCCTGCATCTTTTTTTGATTACCGTGGATTGAATAATATCAAGTTAAAGAACAAATACCCGTTACCGTTGATCTCTGAACTCTTTGACTGCCTACAGGTGACGAGAATTTTCACCAAATTAGACCTTCGTGGAGCTTATAATCTCATCCGTTTCCGCAAGGGGGAAACGTATGGAAAACCGCATTCAACACTCGTGATGGGCATTTTGAATACCTCGTCATGCCCTTTGGGCTTTGTAATTCTCTTGCGTTTTTTTAGGCCTTTGTTAATAACATTTTTTGAGATCTGTTGTACAGCTTTGTGGTGGTATACCTAGATGACATTTTAATCTTTTCTCCTAATATTCAGACTCATCGTGTGCATGTGTGTCAAGTGTTACAGCGTCTGCGACAGAACTCTCTGTTTGCTAAACTGGAGAAATGCCTCTTCGAGAAAACCAGCCTGCCTTTCCTGGGGTATGTCATTTCCGACCAGGAACTTCAAATGGATCCAGCCAAGTTATCCTCAATTCTCAACTGGCCTCGTCCGCAAGGACTCAAATCTGTCCAATGCCTGCTGGGATTCTCAAATTATTACCACCAATTTATTCCTCACTTCTCCTCTATGACAGCTCCTATTTCTGCACTGACCAAAAAGGGGTTTAATGCCAAAGACTGGACCACGGAGGGTGAAGCCGCATTCCAAGCTCTTAAAATTGCCTTCTCTTCTGCATAGACCGGATTCCACTAAACCCTCCGTTCTGGAGGTCGATGCTTCATCTGTAGGATGAAAGTCAGTATAATCTTCAAGCCATCAACCGTTGGAGTATAATGCAAATTTTATTGAACAAATCTCCTAATGAGAACAGATTTGTTTTTAGAAGTAAAAAACTCAAAATGCACTGTTTCAAATAATTATGCACAACAGAGATCAAAACATTTTAAAGGTTGTAAAGAGAACTAAAATGGTAATTTGTTGAATTTGCAGCATCAGGAGCTCATATTTACAGAAATCAAAAGCTCTTTAAAAAAAAAAAAACTTAACAGGCCAAGTTACATGTTAACATAGGACCCCTTCTTTGATATCACCTTCACAATTCTTTCATCCATTGAATTTGTGAGTATTTGGACAGTTTCTGCTTGAATATCTTTGCAGGATGTCAGAATAGCCTCCCAGAGCTTCTGTTTTGATGTGAACTGCCTCCCACCCTCATAGATATTTTGCTTGAGGATGCTCCAAAGGTTCTCAATAGGGTTGAGGTCAGCGGAACATGGGGGCCACACCATGAGTTTCTCTCCTTTTATGCCCATAGCAGCCAATGACACCCAGCATGAGACGGTGCATTGTCATGCATGAAGATAATTTTGCTACGGGAGGCACGGTTCTTCTTTTTGTACCACGGAGGAAAGTGGTCAGTCATAAATTCTACGTACTTTGCAGAGGACATTTTCACAATATCAGGGCCCCTAAAGGGGCCTACCAGCTCTCTCCCCATGATTCCAGCCCAAAACATGACTCCGCCACCTCCTTGCTGACGTCACAGCCTTGTTGGGACATGGTGGCTATTCACCAACCATCCACTACTCCATCCATCTGGACCATCCAGGGTTGCACGCCCCTCATCAGTAAACAACACGGTTTGAAAATTAGTCTTCATGTATTTCTGAGCCCACTGCAACAGTTTCTGCTTGTGAACATTGTTTAGGGGTGGTCAAATAATAGCTTTATGCACACTTGCAAACCTCTGGAGGATCCAACACCTTGAGGTTCGCGGGACTCCAGAGGCACCAGCGGCTTCAAATACCTGTTTGCTGCTTTGCAATGACATTTTAGCAGCTGCTCTCCTAATCCTATTAAACCTTCCTCATTATGCATTTATCTGAAAGAACCAGTCTGTGCTCTGAATCAGCCACAAATCTTTTCACAGTACGATGATCACGCTTAAGTTTTCTTGAAATATCCAATGTTTTCATACCTTGTCCAAGGTATTGCACTATTTCACGCTTTTCGGCAGCAGAGAGATAATTTTCCTTTCCCATATTGCTTGAAACCTGTGGCCTGCATTATTAATAATGTGGAACGTCCTTCTTAAGTAGTTTTCCTTTGATTGGGCACACCTGGCAAACTAATTATCACAGGTGTCTGAGATTGATTACAATGATGAAAAGAGCCCTAAGACACAATACCATCCATGAGTTTAATTGAAAAACTAATAATTAAATGTTTATGACACTTAAATCCAATGTGCATAATAATTTGGAACACGGTGTATTTACAGAGGGCACTGTGACATGTATGGAGGGCACAGTGGCATTATCTAGGTGGGGGTGGCATTATCTACAGAGGGCACTGTTGCATTATGTACAGAGGGCACTGTGGCATTATCTACGGATGGGTGTGTGGCATTATCTACAGAGGGCACTGTGGCATTATCTACAGACTGCACTGTGGCACTAAAAAGCTGCTGCGCAATCTTCATATTCTTGTGTCTGCCAAACTCTGCCAACTCAACAGCCAGACTGCACTTAGCAACACTTAAACTGGAAAATTGGATTGTTAAAATAAGCACGTGGAGTAAACGCGCAAATTTCCATTAAGTTTAAACGTAGTGCTATTATTATAGTAATGTAGTATTATTATAGTAATGTAGTATTGTTATAGTAATGTAGTATTGTTATAGTAGTTCAAATAACAAATTGATTAACAATAATTTTGTATTGTAACAAATTTGAAAGTAACGCGGCCCGTCAACTACCCATTTTTTCTATGTATGGCCCATTTACCCGGCCGAGTTTGGGACCCCTGCTTTAGATAGACCACCGAACGTAACAGGAAGAAACTGGGAGCACCATTGGCAGATAATTTTGGATTAAATGAAAAACTGCCAATCTATTAAGTTTATTGACCAGCCCTCTATTGTTCCAGGATAAAAAAAAAAAAGGAACACAAAAAAAGGGGACAAAAATAGGGACAAAACCCCCTAAAAAAACACAGAACCACACATTCCCTCCTTCCCTCCCTTGTTTGCCAGGTACAGCCCCTACCAGCCCCCTCCCCCGTCCCACTCCAGCCCTTCAGAAACCAATGTCTAGGGAACCCCAAACCTGGCATTTCCCCTCCTCCCACCTACCCCCTAACTCCATATCAAACTACCACATTTTATTTATCTACACTGCCTGCATGATAAATAGTGTACCTAAGCACCTCCTTGCCTTCCTGTCTTGTTTTACCAGACCACGTTTCTATCCACCATTAAATCTCCTAGACATAGCACCCCAATCTTATTTATAACATTCTCCAGCAATCACAATTCCTTAGCACTGTCACATAGAGTCCATCCAGGCAACAAACAGCTCTTCTTATGGAAGTTGTTGTCTCCTTAGAGGAGGGGAAAAATAAAAATGTTCGCCCCTCATTTACCACCTGGTCTCCTGCACATAACAGCTTGACCAGGATAGATCTTGGGGACTGGCCTGTTTGTCTGGGTTTAACTAGACTCTGTGAGCCCTTTCCACAGCAAAGACTTTGGGTAACACTGCCTCTCCAAACCTCTTCAGCAGTCAATTTTTAATATATTTGCAGCAATTTACTCCTTCTATTCCCTCAGGTAATCCCATACAGCGAATGTTCGCTCTCCTGAATCTATCCTCCAAGTCCACCAATTTACTAGCAGAATAGTTCACATCTCTCTCTAAAATGGCAATCTTAGATTTTAAAGTGGCCACCGTATCCTCAAGAGAAGAGACCCTTTCCTCTTCTTTCTCCAGCCTCCCTCTTATTTTAGACAGGTCACGTTTAATAAGACTCGTATCCACCTGTACTATTTGGACGGTTAGCCTCGCCATGGACCCCTCCAGATTTTTAGGAGTATGGAGAATTACCTTCCTAGTTGGAGTCTTGAACAATGGGCATAACTTTTGTCCTCTCCATACACACTCTCTGAGTCCTCTCCTGTCATAAGACAATGCTCTTCCAGGTTACTCTGCTTCCCTCTAGAAGTCACAGGGTTGGGGGAGGATAGGAACGTATCTATTCTAGAAGGTGCAGCTTTGCCTCCAGAGCCCCCACTGTATATTTTGCTTGCTGGAACATTATTCTTGTCAGGTTTCTTTGGAGGCATATCTGCACCAAATATATAATCTGACCAGAGCCACAGATAGAGCAGACCACTTACCAATGAGTACTAAGCACAGACAACAACAAAAAAACAAGAGTGATAATCACAACTGTAAAAAAAATATGAACATTTTAAAAATGCCAGCAACAAGCAAGAAGCACACAGAAGGGCAGGCCACCGTTTATAAATCAACTACAGCATATTTCAGCTCTTATATACTGAGCAGATAAACTCTGATATTGATATGAACAATTTCACCATTCCTGGTCTTGGACTCCTTAGGATCCTACAAAAATGGAGACAGGAGATCAGAGAGGCAAAGCTGGAGTGCAGATAAAGCTCATCATGCAAGCTATTACTAATATCAAGTTGTAGGAGAGCCATGGAAGAGCCAGCAGAACAAAGCTTGAGGGCGAAGGGCAGAGCTTTGACCAACACATCCGGTGACATGCCTGCTCTCCTCAGCTGATATGTCAATTGAAGAGAAGGATACGTTCAAGTCCCTTTCCCAAGCTATGAGAAAATAGTGTTT
Source organism: Rhinoderma darwinii (assembly GCF_050947455.1). Lineage (NCBI taxonomy): Eukaryota > Metazoa > Chordata > Amphibia > Anura > Rhinodermatidae > Rhinoderma > Rhinoderma darwinii. The sequence continues at coordinate 47,887,222 of NC_134694.1, read as the reverse complement.
ATCTTGTATATCTGAGGTAATTAATTTGCTATAGATCATGGCGATCAACCTTTTATGAAGTGTAGGAGCACACATTAGAGTTTAAAACCATGAGAGCGGTTTAATTACAGAAAATATGTGTCAAGGAAGTCCGAGCTCATTTTGGCAAAATGGTCGTATTGTGTTGTGCACCAATTTTGTTCATCTCGTATGCTGTTATTGGAAACAAGTGTTGGGACCAGGGCTGGAACCAGCTTTATGTGGGCCCTTGGGCGACTCAGACTTAGTAGACCCATTTGCGGGGGAGCTCACGGCGGCGGTAAAATGGCAGAAAACTTCAGTTTGTGCCCCCATATAGACGTTAGGCCCGGTTTATGCCTCCATATAGAAGTTAGGCTCCCAGTTTGTACTCTCATAAATTTAGTGCCCTCTGTAGGTAGTGCCAAACAGCCCCGCACCCAGATACTGCCACACAGCCCCCCTCCCTGGCGGTGCCACACAGCCACCCTCTCTGGTAGTACCACACAGCCTCCCTCCCTGTAGGTAGCGCCTTTGGTGTTACCTCTAGGACTGGAATCCTCAGCCATAGCATTGCTGATGCTCTGGCTGGGGATTCCGCTTCAGTAGAAGCCCCTGACGTCACTGTCCATATATGGACAGTGTTGCCAGGGGCAACCCCAGAGCCATAGTCCCAGGCAGAGCACTACTAGCACTCATCCTGGGACTTCTGCTTCGCTCCTGACATCAGGGCCGCCATCAGGGCAGTACTAGTAGTACTCCCATCAGGTGCCCGCCCACATGGCTGAAGAAAAGGGGCCCGCCGGGCTGTCATCGCCCCCCCCCCGGACTGCCGGCCCACCCTCGCAACCCTTGTAGGCCCCCCCTCGCAACCCTCGCGAGCCCCCACCCATTTACAACGCTCGCCCCCCCCCCCTCTGCAGACCTGTTGTAACTTCACAAACTGGACGGGGAAGATGCAGCATGAGAAGCTCCGTGTGGAGATCCTGCCCCCAGCTGGCTACTTCTCTACATTTCTGACCGGACCTGGAGCCTGGTGAGTGTCCCCCTCTCCATCCTGCTTCCCATCCCTCCCGACCCCACTTGTAGAATATATAAAGTATGTTAAAATGTTTTTTGTTTTTTTTTCATTTTCCTAGCATTTTCTTTACATAATATATAAAAATCGCAGCAAAACCACTTGATTTGTGCCGCAATTACGAAAATTGCATAAAAAAAGGATACAAAACATGAAAAAATAGTGCTGTTAGGATATATTCTCACAGTGCGGACAAATCACAATTTTGCCACGATTTTGCAAAAATTGTGGCAAAAAAAATGGGATTTGACCGCACTGTGTAACTAGATTAACCCCTTCCCTCTTTAGCAACTTTTGACCTTCCTGACCGAGCCTCATTTTTCAAATCTGACATGTTTCACTTTATGTGGTAATAACTCCGGAATGCTTTCACCTATCCAAGCGATTCTGAGATTGTTTTCTCGTGACATATTGGACTTTAAGTTACTATCAAAATTTGCACGATATGTTCAGTATTTAATTGTGAAAAACACCAAAATGTAGCGAAAAATTGCAAAAATTTGCATTTTTCTAAATTTAAATGTATCTGCTTGTGAGACAGGCAGTTATACCACACAAAATTGTTGCTAATTAACATCACCCATATGTCTACTTTAGATTGGTATAGTTTTTTTGAACATCCTTTTATTTTCTATGACATCACAAGGCTTTGAACTTTAGCAGCAATTTCTCACATTTTCAAGAAAATTTCAAAAGGCCATTTTTACAGGGGCCAGTTCAGGTGTGAAGTGGCTTTGAGGGCCTTATATATTAGAAACCCCAAAAAAGTCACCCCATTTTAAAAACTTCACCCCTCAAAGTATTCAAAACAGCATTTAGAAAATGTCTTAACCCTTTACACATTTCACAGGAATTAAAGCAAGTAGAGGTGAAATTTACAAATTTCATATTTTTTTGCAGAAATAAATCTTTAATACAATTTTTTTTATAACACAGAAGGTTTTACCAGAGAAATGCAACTCAATATTTGTTGCCCAGTTTCTGCAGTTTTATGAAATATCCCACATGTGGCCCTAGCGTGCTACTGAACTGAAGCACCAGCCTCAGAAGCAAAGGAGCACCTAGTGGATTTTGGGGCCTTGTTTTTGTTAGAATAAATTTTAGTCATCATGTCAGGTTTGAAGGGCTCTTGCGGTGCCAAAACAGTCAAAATCCCCCAAAAGTGACCCCATCTGGGAAACTACACACCTCAAGGAAATTATCTAGGGGTATAGTGAGAATTTTGACCGCACAGGTTTTTTACAGAAATTATTGGAAGTAGGCCGTGAAAATTAAAATCGAATTTTTTTTCAAAGAAAATGTAGGTTTAGCGATTTTTTTTCTCATTTCCACAAGGACTAAAGGAAAAAAAGCACCATAAAATTTGTAAAGCAATTTCTCCCGAGTAAAACAATACCCCACATGTGGTAATAAATGGTTGTTTGGAGACACGGCAGGGCTTAGAAGGGAAAGAGCGCTATTTGGCTTTTGGAGCTCAAATTTAGCAGGAATGGTTTGCGGAGGCCATGTCACATTTACAAAGCCCCTGAGGGGACAAAACAGTGGAAACCCCCCACAAGTGACCCCATTTCGGAAACTACACCCATTGAGGAAATAATCTAGGGGTATAGTGAGTGTTTTGACCCCACAGGTTTTTTGCATAAATTATTGGAATTAGGCCCTGAAAATTACAATCTAAATTTTTTCAAAGAAAATGTAGGTTTAGCTAATTTTTTCTCATTTCCACAAAGACTGAAGGAGAAAAAGCACCATAAAATTTGTAAAGCAATTTCTCCCGAGTAAAACAATACCCCACATGTGGTAATAAACGGCTGTTTGGAGACACGGTGAGGCTGAGAAGGGAAAGAGCGCTATTTGGCTTTTGGAGCTCAAGTTTAGCAGGAATGGTTTGCGGAGGCCATGTCACATTTACAAAGCCCCTGAGGGGACAAAACAATGAAAACGCCCAAAAAGTGACACCATTTAGGAAACTACACCTCTTGAGGAATTCATCTAGGGGTGTAGTAAGCATTTTGACCCCACAGATGTTTCATAGAATTTATTAGAATTGGGCAGTGAAAATAAAAACAATCCTTTTTCTTCAATAAGACGTAGCTTTAGCTCAAATTTTTTCATTTTTGAAACAAATAAAGGAAAAAAAAGAACCCAACATTTGTAAAGCAATTTCTCCCGAGTACGGCAATACCCCATATGTGGTCATAAACTGCTGTTTGGGCACACGGCAGGGCTCAGAAGGGAAGGACCGCCATTTGGAGTGCAGATGTTGCTGGATTGGTTTCTGGGCGCCTGTGGGCCCAAAACAGTGGAAACCCCCCAGAAGTGACCCAATTTTGGAAACTACACCCCTCAATGCATTTACCTAGGGGTGTAGTAAGCATTTTAACCCTGCAGGTGATTGGCAGAAATTGGTGTGCACTCGATGTTGCAGAGTGAAAATGGGATTTTTTTCCATAGATATGCCAATATGTGGTGCCCGGCTTGTGCCACCATAACAAGACAGCTCTCTAATTATTATGCTGGGTTTCCTGGTTTTAGAAACACCCTACATGTGGCCCTAATCTCTTGCCTGGACAGTCGACCAGGCTCAGGAGTGAAAGCGTACCATGTAAAATTGAGGCCTAATTTGGCAATTTACAAAGTATTGGTTCACAACTGAAGAGGCTCAGATGTGAAATAAGGGATTTATTAAGGGGTGTAGTGAGCATTTTCACCCCACAGGTCTTTTGCATAAATGAATGCGCTGTGGATGGTGCAAATTCAAAATTAATACTTTTCCCTAGATATGCCATTCAGTGGCAAATATGTTGTGCTCAGCTTATGCCACTGGAGACACACACCCAAAAAATTGCTAAAAGGGTTCTCCCGGGTATGACGGTGCCATATATGTGGAAGGAAACTGCTGTTTGGGGACGCTGTAGGGTTCAGATAGGAGGAAATGCCATTTGGCTTTTGGAGCGTGGATTTTGTTTGGTAGTAGTTTTGTTTGGAGTCTTACTGGTGTTTCCGTTTTTAATGTAGGGCATATGTAAGCCGGGCGGAGTATATAAGGGGCATAGTCAGGTGGTATAATAATGGGGTAAAAAAAAACAATAAAATGATCCATAGATGTGTGTTACGCTGTGACAAAATCCTTTCTGCACAGGCCGGTGTCGCACTGATATATGGCGTCCTTTCTTATCCCCCTTTTGGTCCACACTCCGTGCCTTTTCAGTTTGGGGAATTTTGCTGGGAAGTGTTGTCCTGGTATAATACGGGCACCGTCGCTTCCAGCGGATATGTTTGGGCCCTCCCTTTCCTGGTTCCATAATTTTAGGTCCTTGATAAATCGCCTCTTCAAACAGAAGAAATGTTCCCCTCGGGCAAGGCTGCATATTTTTTTATTTCCTGACTTATTGGAGCCATAACTAATTTTATTTTTCATAGATGTAGCGGTGTGACGGCTGGTTTATTGGTACCATTTTGGGGTACATGCAACTTTTTGATCACCTTTTATCCTATTTTTTGGGATGCCAGGTAAACAAAAAAACGCAATTCTGGCACAGCTTTTTTCGTTTTTTTTATACAGCGTTGACCATGCGTTATAAATTACATGTTAACTTTATTCTGCGGGTAAGTACGATTCCGGCGATACCAAATTTGTAGAACTTTTTCATGTTTTACAACTTTTTGCACAATAAAATTACTTTTGTAAAAAGAATGTATTTTTTCTGTCGCCAAGTTGTGAGAACCATAACTTTTTAATTTTTTTGTCGACGGAGTTGTATGTGGGCTTGTTTTTTGCAGGACAAGCTATAGTTTTTATAGGCACCAGTTTTGGATACGTGCGACTTTTTGATCACTTTTTATTCTAATATTTGTAGGGCAAAGTGACCAAAAAGCAGAAACTCTGGTAATGTTTTTTACGTTTTCTTTTTACGCTGTTCACCGCGTGCAATAAATAATATAATATTTTGATACCTCCGGTCGTTACGGTCGTGGCGATACCAAATACATATGGTTTATTATTATTTTTCAATAATAAAGGACTTGATAAGTGTAAAAGGGGATTGTGTTTTATTTGATTACTTGAAACTTTTATTGTTTTCAAACTTTTATTATTTGCACTTTTTTTTACACTTTTTTTATACTTTTTTTACACTTTTTCTCAAGTCCCACTAGGGGACTTGAAGGTCCAACGGTCAGATTTTTTTTTCTAATACATTGCACTACCTATGTAGTGCAATGTATTAGATCTGTCAGTCATTCACTGACAGCAAGCCGATTAGGCTTCGCCTCCCGGCCGGGCCTAGATCGGCTTCCGTAATGGCAGAGCAGGAGACCATTGTGTCTCCTGTTGCCATAACAGCAGTCGCCAGTCCTGATTGCCTGTCAGGGCTGGCGATCTGCTAGTAACCGCTACGATGCAGCAATCGCTTTCGATTGCTGCACCGTAGGGTATAATGGCAGGGATCAGAGCTAGCTCCGGTTCCTGCCGTTACAGGTGGATGTCAGCTGTACAGTACAGCTGACTTCCACCGCTGATGACGCCGGATCAGCTCCTGACCCGGCGCCATCTTGCCGGCAGCTACGGAAGCCGATCAGGCTCCGCCGCCGGGCGGATCTTCAGCGGCTTCGGTGCTAGGCAGACCGGGAGGCCAGTATTAGGCCTCCGGTTGCCATTGCAGCGACCGGAACCCCGGCAATTTCATTGCTGGGGTTCCGATGAGCTGCAAACACCTTAAGTGCAGCGATCGCGTTTGAGCGCTGCACTTAAGGGGTTAATGGCGGGGATCGAAGCAAATTTCGGTCCCCGCCGTTACAGCCGGATGTCAGCTGTAAGATACAGCTGAGATCCGGTGTTGAAGGCACCGGCTCAGCTTCTGAGCCGGTCGCAAACATTCGGCGTATGGGTACGTCAAGATGCGGGAAGTCAATGCTTTCCATGACGTACCTATACGGCAAATGTCGGGAAGGGGTTAAGGCCTTATTCAGACAGCCGTGTTTGGCCCATGATATACGGAGCGTATATCGGCCATATTTCCCAGGCCGACCACAATTCACGGAGCCGGACTCCTAGCATCACAGTTATCAATGCTGCTAGGAGTCCCTGCCTCTCCGTGGGAATACTGCCTCATACTGTAATGATGCTTTCAGTACGGGACCGGGGACCGTATTGCCACGGGAAGGGAGGGACTCCTTTGGTTATAGATAACAGTGATGCTAGAAATCCAGCTCCCTGAACTGTGGTCGATCCGGAAAATATGGCCGATACACGATCCGTATATCACACACTGAAAATGGACGTCTGAATAAGGCCACTTACTTATTTTTGGTGCGGATTGCGCACTGAATATTCACTACAAATTACAATATAGGGCTATATTCAGACGAACGTGTGTGAAATCAGCAGTGAATAATCGCAGTTTTTCATAGACTTGAGTCTATTGAGGGATCCATGAAATTGCACAAAAATAGGACATGTCCTATACAGTGAAGGAAATAAGTATTTGATCCCTTGCTGATTTTGTAAGTTTGCCCACTGTCAAAGACGTGAACAGTCTAGAATTTTTAGGCTAGGTTGATTTTACCAGTGAGAGATAGTTTATATAAAAAAAAAAAAAGAAAATCACATTGTCAAAATTATATATATTTATTTGCATTGTGCACAGAGAAATAAGTATTTGATCCCTTTGGCAAACAAGACTTAATACTTGGTGGCAAAACCCTTGTTGGCGAGCACAGCAGTCAGACGTTTTTTGTAGTTGATGATGAGGTTTGCACACATGTTAGATGGAATTTTGGCCCACTCCTCTTTGCAGATCATCTGTAAATCATTAAGATTTCGAGGCTGTCGCTTGGCAACTCGGATCTTCAGCTCCCTCCATAATTTTTCGATTGGATTAAGGTCTGGAGACTGGCTAGGCCACTCCATGACCTTAATGTGCTTCTTTTTGAGCCACTCCTTTGTTGCCTTGGCTGTATGTTTCGAGTCATTGTCGTGCTGGAAGACCCAGCCACGAGCCATTTTTAATGTCCTGGTGGAGGGAAGGAGGTTGTCACTCAGGATTTGACGGTACATGGCTTCATCCATTCTCCCATTGATGCGTTGAAGTAGTCCTGTGCCCTTAGCAGAGAAACACCCCCAAAACATAATGTTTCCACCTCCATGCTTGACAATGGCGACGGTGTTCTTTGGGTCATAGGCAGCATTTCTCTTCCTCCAAACACGTCGAGTTGAGTTAATGCCAAAGAGCTCAATTTTAGTCTCATCTGACCACAGCACCTTCTCCCAATCACTCTCAGAATCATCCAGATGTTCATTTGCAAACTTCAGACGGGCCTGTACATGTGCCTTCTTGAGCAGGGGGACCTTGCGGGCACTGCAGGATTTTAATCCATTACGGCGTAATGTGTTACCAATGGTTTTCTTGGTGACTGTAGTCCCAGCTGCCTTGAGATAATTTACAAGTTCCCCCCGTGTAGTTTTCGGCTGAGCTCTCACCTTCCTCAGGATCAAGGATACCCCACGAGGTAAGATTTTGCATGGAGCCCCAGATCGATGTCGATTGACAGTCATTTTGTATGTCTTCCATTTTCTTACTATTGCACCAACAGTTGTCTCCTTCTCACCCAGCGTCTTACTTATGGTTTTGTAGCCCATTCCAGCCTTGTGCAGGTCTATGATCTTGTCCCTGACATCCTTAGAAAGCTCTTTGGTCTTGCCCATGTTGTAGAGGTTAGAGTCAGACTGATTAATTGAGTCTGTGGACAGGAGTCTTTTATACAGGTGACCATTTAAGACAGCTGTCTTTAATGCAGGCACCAAGTTGATTTGGAGCGTGTAACTGGTCTGGAGGAGGCTGAACTCTTAATGGTTGGTAGGGGATCAAATACTTATTTCTCTGTGCACAATGCAAATAAATATATATAATTTTGACTATGTGATTTTCTTTTTTTTATTTTATATAATCTATCTCTCACTGGTAAAATTAACCTAGCCTAAAAATTCTAGACTGTTCATGACTTTGACAGTGGGCAAACTTACAAAATCAGCAAGGGATCAAATACTTATATCCTCCACTGTATGTTTACAGGCCCTTCACACGGTCCATTACAGCAACGACCATGTGAATAACCCCATAGAAATACATGCAGCCGAGTGATGACGGACAATTAACACGTTAGTCTGAATAAGCCCTAACTCATGTGAATGGGGTTTGTCAAAACCCCATGTACGTGCAGTAGAAAAAAAATCTGCTTGGAATTTAGGACGTGCTGCTGATTTAAAACCCCATAACGCAATATCACGTAACTGTACGTGATAAGAGTTAGATATGTATAGGTTCCAAATTATTATGCAAATGTTATTTTTCGCTGATTTTCCTAAATAGTCGATGCAAATAACAGTCAGTATGTAACGAATCGGGGTAGGGAGACGGACAGGTGAGCCCTAATCTACCTGCAACTCAGTCCCTGCCTACCTGCATGGCCCATCCTAAGTGACAGTGTACAACTGGGCGACGGTCCCTACGCTCAATAAGTGAAAGACAGACAACACAAGACAAGGGCACACTAAGCAAAGGGGGAAGTAGGGGCAGATGCCCACGGAACACCGTGAGCAACAGGCAGTGGTGAACGAGTCAAAACAAGAGAGTACGTAGTAACAAAATCAGAGCAGGAGAAGAGTCAGTCAAGCCAGGGTCAAAAAGTAACAGCGGTCAATAATGTAAATAGCAGGAATCGCAGAGCCAGGAAACAAGACAATCACAGGCAAGGAAAAACTGCAAGTGAGGGTATAATTAGACCAAGGACGGGAGCAGAACCGTCAGGCCAGGCTGTGATAGGTTCTCCCTCTCCTCAGCCTGCGAGCCTGAGTGGTAACAGATCGCGTCACTCTAGCAGACCTTGGAGCTGATGAAGGCTGATTAACCCCCGGGCGTCGACACAGACCCTGTGTCTGGCAAATCCATTACAGTACCCCCCCTTTTATGAGGGGCCATTGGACCCTTCCTAGGTGGGCCTGGCTTGTTGGGGAACCGAAGATGGAACTTCCTGAGCAATATACCGGCTTGAACATCCCGGGCGGGTACCCAAGTCCTCTCCTCAGGCCCGTATCCTCTCCAATGGACCAGGTACTGGAGGGAGCCTTGGACCATCCTGCTGTCCACAATCTTGGCTACCTTGAATTCTACCCCATCAGGAGTGAGAACAGGGACCAGAGGTTTCCTCGATGTAGCCAAGGACGGGGAGCAGCTTTTCAAGAGGGAGGCATGGAACACGTTGTGTATCTGAAAAGATGGGGGTAACTCCAGTCGGAAGGAGACAGGGTTGAGGACCTCAAAGATTTAGTACGGCCCTATATACCGGGGAGTAAATTTCTTGGACAGAACCTTAAGGCGCAAATTTTTAGAAGACAGCCACACCAGATCCCCGATCACAAACAGAGGGTTAGTTGAACATCTTTTATCTGCCTCAGTCTTTTGGATGCTCTGGGACGCCTCAAGGTTCTTCTGAACCTGGGCCCTGACTGTGCACAGTTCCCGAGGAACGGCATCTACCTCGGGATTGTTGGAACCACCAGGTGAAACGGAGGAGAACCATGGATTAAACCCAAAATTACAGAAGAAGGGAGACCCCCGACAAGTTACTGACCCGGTTATTAAGGGAGAATTTGGCAAGGAAAATGAAGGAGACCCAATCATTTTGACAGTCTGAGATAAAACACCTTAAGTATTGTTCTAGAGACTGATTAGTCCTCTCAATTTGGCCATTAGTTTCAGGATGGCAGGCGGAGGAAAAGGACAGATCAATCTCCAGTATCTTACAGAAAGCTCTCCAAAACAATGAAACAAATTGTACCCCTCTGTCAGAAACAATATTGACAGGGACCCCATGGAGACGCAGGATGTGTTTGACAAACAAGGTAGCTAACGTCTTGGCATTGGGTAGTTTCTTGAGGGGCACAAAGTGGCACATCCTACTGAAGTGGTCTACTACAACCCACACCACCGACTTGCCTTTGGATGGAGGCAGATCAGTGATAAAATCCATGGAGATATTGGTCCAAGGTCTCTGGGGAATGGGCAAAGAACATAGTAAGCCCGCAGGTCGGGACCAGGGAGTCTTGGACCTAGCACAAATTTTACAAGCGGCGACGTAGGCCTTAACGTCTTTAAGCAACCCAGGCCACCAATTGGTTCTAGAAATTAGGTGCTTGGTACCCAGGATGCCTGGATGGCCAGATAGTGCGGAGTCATGATTCTCCCTGAGCAACCTTAGCCGGAATTGCAGGGGAACAAACTGCTTGTTCTCAGGAAGGTTCTCGGGAGCAGAACCTTGATCAGCCGCAATTTCGGAGACTAAGTCTGAATCCACGGAGGATATGATTATACTTGGGGGCAAAATACAAGCGGGATCCTCCTCAGGAGGAGGGCTGGCCATGAAGCTACGCGACACAGAATCAGCTTTAATATTTTTCGACCCAGCCCTATAGGTAACCACAAAGTTGAATCTCATAAAAAAAACAATGCCCATCGAGCTTGTCTCGGGTTTAGCCTCCGGGCAGATTCTAGGAAAACCAGATTCTTGTGATCAGTAAGTACCGTTACCTGGTGCCTAGCCCCCTCCAGGAAGTGGCGCCACTCTTCAAATGCCCATTTAATGGCTAAGAGTTCGCGGTTGCCAACGTCATAGTTTCTCTCAGTGAGGAGAACTTCCTGGAGAAGTAGGCACAGGGACGGAGATGGGTGAGAGACCTAGTACCCTGGGACAAGACAGCACCCACTCCCACCTCGGAGGCGTCAACCTCCACAATGAATGGCTCCATTTGGTTAGGCTGAATCAGCACCGGGGCAGAGACAAAGCACCTCTTAAGGATCTCAAAAGCCTGGACCGCCTCTGAAGGCCAGTGGAGGAGATCAACACCTTTACAAGTGAGGTCCGTAAAAGGCTTAGTGATGACCGAGAAATTAGCAATAAATCTCCTGTAATAATTAGCAAACCCCAGGAAACACTGTAAGGCCTACAGGGAGGCAGGGCGGACCCATTCTGCCACAGCCTGAAGCTTGGAAGGGTCAATGCGGAATACGTTAGGAGTGAGGATTTGACCCAAAAATGGCATCTCCTGCACCCCAACACACACATTTTTTCGGTTTTTGCAAAGAGTTTGTTTTTCCGAAGGGCCTGGAGCACCTTCCTGACATGCTCAATGTGGGATGACCAGTCCTTGGACAACACAAGTATATTATCAAGGTACACTACAAGAAATACCCCCAGATAGTCTCTTAAAATCTCATTTATGAAATTCTGGAAGACCGCGGGAGCATTACACAACCCAAAGGGCAAGACGAGATATTCGAAATGACCTTCGGGTGTATTAAATGCAGTCTTCGACTCATCCCCCTCTCTGATCCGGATAAAGTTATAAGCCCCCCCCGAAGATCGAACTTCGAGGACCATTGGGCCCCCTGAACGTGATTGAAGAGATCAGGAATCAAAGGAAGGGGATATTGGTTCCTAACAGTGATCTTATTTAAATTTTGGTAGTCGATGCACGGCCTAAGACCACCATCCTTCTTCCCCACGAAGAAGAAGCCAGCACCTACCGGAGAAGCAGAGGGGCGAATGTAACCCTTGGCCAGACTTTCCTGGATATATTCTCTCATGGCTTCACGTTCAGGACAAGAGGGATTAAATATCCTACCTTTAGGGAGCTTAGCTCCTGGTACCAAATCGATTGCGCAATTGTACTCTCTATGAGGAGGTAACTCCTCGGAGGCCTTTTTAGAAAAGACCAGCGAAGTCCTGAATAAACTCAGGTAGAGTGTTCACCTCCTCAATGAGAGAAACCAAATTAATAGAAAAACATGACGTCATGCATTCATTACCCCATTTAGTAAGATCCCCAGTATTCCAATTAAAAGTGGGATTATACGTCTGCAACCAAGGAAGGCCTAAAATCAAATCGGACGATAATCCCTGCATCACCAACACATAAAACTGCTCCAAGTGAATGGAGCCCACAATGAGTTCAAATACAGGGGTATGCTGCGTAAAATAACCATTAGCAAGCGGAGTGGAGTCTATACCCACTACCGGGACAGGGTTAGGCAAATCAATTAAAGGGATAGCTAGAGACATAGCAAATTCCACAGACATAATATTAGCAGCAGACCCTGAATCCACGAAGGCACTGCCGGTGGCAGACCTACCATCAAAAGAGACCTGAAAGCGGAGCAAGATTTTATTAGGCTTCATGTTTACGGGAAATACCTGTGCGCTCAAGCGACCTCCCAGATGGTCACTTAGGCGCGGAAGTCTTTCCGGCTGCTTATTCTTGCGCTTGGTACAGGAGTTCAGTAGATGCTTGTCATCCCCAGAGTAGAGGTATACAAGAGATCCAGATGCAAACAAATTTAAGTTTTATTGCAACAAAAGTTGGTAAAGTTAAGGTAGTAAGCGACTTGGTAAGACGTCGGCCGAATCTCGGCCTTTGTCACTGTCGCTGTTCGTCGATATGTCTGGTATGGGATGTCCACCGGATCTTCCCTGTATATTTCCAATATTGTGGGATTCTCGTCCCTATCTTACTAGCACCACACTAATAGATTGAGGAGTGCATCCCAATATCTATTTTTGATCCCCACAGTAGAAGCAGAGACCATTCTTCCTGCAGAAATATCTACGTTGTTGGGGAGACACGGAGGCCCCGAGTTGCATTTGTTCGTCCGCGTTCTCCGTGGAAGAACGAAGCAACGGAACCTCTGGAGCCATCATAGGGGAGCCAGAGTTGAAGGCACCAGAACGTTCAAGTCGTCGTTCCCTGAGACATCGGTCAAGATGTACCGCTAAAGCCATAGCCTGTTCTAGAGAGTCTGAAGTGGGATAGCTAACTAACAGTTCTTTCAGGGCGTTCGACAGACCCAATCTAAACTGGCACCTCAAGGCAGGGTCATTCCACCGAGAAGCTACACACCACTTCCTAAAGTCAGAACAGTACTCTTCAACAGGTATCTTACCCTGACGTAAGGTCACCAGCTGACTCTCGGCAAAGGCAGTTTTGTCAGTCTCGTCGTAGTTGAGCAGAAAGAAAAAGGTCAACAGAAAAAAGTTCAGGGGCGTCAGGAGCCAAGGAGAAGGCCCATTCCTGGGGGCCGTCCTGGAGCCGGGACCTAATTATACCCACTCGCTGGCGCTCAGAACCTGAGGAGTGGGGTCTTAATCGGAAATAGAGTCTACAACTCTCCCGAAAAGAGAAAAAAGTATTCCGGTCCCCTGAGAAACGGTCAGGCAACTTGAGGTGGGTTTCAAGAGGTGAGGTGAAGGGCACTACCTGGCTAGCATCACGCTGGTTGAACCTCTGAGCCTGGTCTTGGACCTGTATTGAGAGACCCTGCATTTGCTGAGCAAGGGCCTCAAGGGGGTCCATAGTAGAGTCAGGGACCAGGGTAAGAAAAGGTATATGGGCCTGTGATTATGTAATGAATCGGGGTAGGGAGACGGACAGGTGAGCCCTAATCTACCCGCAACTCAGTCCCTGCCTACTTGCACGGCCCGTCCTAAGTGACGGCGCACAACTGGGCGACAATCCCTACGCTCATTAAGTGAAAGACGGACAACACAAGACAAGGGCACACAGAAGCAAAGGGGGAAGTAGGGGCAGTTGCCCACAGAACACCGTGAGCAACAGGCAGTGTTGAGCGAGCCGAGTCAAAGCAGGAGAGTACATAGTAACAAAATCAGAGCAGGAGAAGAGTCAGTCAAGCCAGGGTCAAAAAGTAACAGCGGTCAATAATGTAAATAGCAGAAATCGCAGAGCCAGGAAACAAGACAATCACAGGCAAGGAACAACTGCAAGTGAGGGTATAAATAGACCAAGGGCGGGAGCAGAACCGTCAGGCCAGGCTGTGATAGGTTCTCCCTCTCCTCAGCCTGCGAGCCTGAGTGGTAACAGATCGCGTCACTCTAGCAAACCTTGGAGCTGATGAAGGCTGATTAACCCCGGGCGTCGACACAGAACCTGTGTCTGGCAAATCCATTACACAGTATAATCTTCAAGCCATCAACCGTTGGAGTATAATGTGAATTTTATTGAACAAATCTCCTAATGATAACAGATTTTTTTTTAGAAGTAAAAAACTCAAAATGCACTGTTTCAAATTATTATGCACAACAGAGATCAAAACATTTTAAAGGTTGTAAAGAGAACCATTATGGTAATTTGTTGAATTTGCAGCATCAGGAGGACATATTTACAGAAATCAAAAGCTCTTTCAATCAAAAAAAAAACTTAACAGGCCAAGTTACATGTTAACATAGGACCCCTTCTTTGATATCACCTTCACAATTCTTTCATCCATTGAATTTGTGAGTATTTGGACAGTTTCTGCTTGAATATCTTTGCAGGATGTCAGAATAGCCTCCCAGAGCTTCTGTTTTGATGTGAACTGCCTCCCACCCTCAGATATTTTTCTTGAGACTGCTCCAAAGGTTCTCAATAGGGTTGAGGTCAGGGGAACATGGGGGCCACACCATGAGTTTCTCTCCTTTTATGCCCATAGCAGCCAATGACACAGAGGTATTCTTTGCAGCATGAGATGGTGCATTGTCATGCATGAAGATAATTTTGCTACGGAAGGCACGGTTCTTCTTTTTGTACCACGGAGGAAAGGGGTCAGTCATAAACTCTACGTACTTTGCAGAGGTCATTTTCACACCGTCAGGGAACCTAAAGGGGCCTACCAGCTCTCTTCCCATGATTCCAACCCAAAACATGACTCAGCCACCTCCTTGCTGACGTCGCAGCCTTGTTGGGACATGGTGGCCATTCACCAACCATCCACTACTCCATCTATCTGGACCATCCAGGTTTGCACGTCACTCATCAGTAAACAACACGGTTTGAAAACTAGTCTTCATGTATTCCTGAGCCCACTGCAACCGTTTCTGCATGTGAGCATTGTTTAGGGGTGGCCGAATAATAGCTTTATGCACACTAACAAACCTCTGGAGGATCCTACACCTTGAGGTTCGCGGGACTCCAGAGGCACCAGCGGCTTCAAATACCTGTTTGCTGCTTTGCAATGGCATTTTAGCAGCTTCTCTCCTAATCCTATTAATTTGTCTGGCAGAAACCTTCCTCATTATGCGTTTATCTGAATGAACCCGTCTGTGCTCTGAATCAGCAACAAATCTTTTCACAGTACCATGATCACGCTTACGTTTTCTTGAAATATCCAATGTTTTCATACCTTCCTTCTTAAGTAGTTTTCCTTTGATTGGGCACACCTGGCAAACTAAATATCACAGGTGTCTGAGATTGATTACAATGATCCAAAGAGCCCTAAGACACAATACCATCCATGAGTTTAATTGAAAGACTAATAATTAAATGTTTATGACACTTAAATCCAATGTGCATAATAATTCAGAACACGTGTAGAGCGAGTTCACAGGCTGAGCTCACTCCATACACAGCGGGTGACGCAGCCGACACCTCACTGCAATGGGCGTAATCAAAGATCGCTTTGATTCCGCCCGTTTAACACCTTAAATGCCGCGGTCAATCGTGACCGCGGCATTTAAAGTGTTAGAATCAGGGGGGTGCCCCCTGAAACAAGACATTGTGCCCCCCCCCCACGGCACGATCGGCTGCTAAAAACGGTTGTTATGGCAGCCTGGGGGCCTAATGAAAGCCCCCGTATCTGCCATCTTTGTACTCCATTGAAGCTCTGCCTCTGGCAGGGCTTCAAAGGAGAGTCAGTGCAATACATTAGTATAGTATCATTGGATCGCAGCTTCGAGTTCCCTAGGGCGACTAATAAGAAAAAGTAAAAAACTGTTAAAGGGAAGGTGTCATGAATTTTTTTATTTTTATCATATTGCTTTTAATATGATAATAACATAAATTTTATTTATTTATATTCTCGTGTTCTACTTTTTACTGTGTTCTTATTTTTACTTACTTACTGGAATACGGCACATACAACCCCATAGAGAATGCGAACTGGAGCCGTTCCATTCTCTGCAGCATACGACGCCTGTGTGGGAACGGCGCATGCGCCGCTCCCACACAGACCAAAATGAAGCCTGTTCGCAGAGCGAAATTTTCATGTGGACCGGAAGCCGCTGCCGGACAGTAAGATGACGACTTCCGGCCATATGTTCAAGGAAGCGCAGGCACAAGGAATAGGAGCGGAGGCTGCAGTGGCGAAAGGAGCAGGTAATTTATGTTCGTGTATGTGATGTGTGTATTATGTTCGTGTATGTTCGTGTTATACTGTCTGCTGAGCACTGTATCTAATCCTCCTACACTGTGCAGTCACTCAGAAAATGGCAGCACACAGTCTAGGAGGTTTGAAGATTCAAACCCCTCCTTCTCCTGGCACTAGCCAGAATAAGAGAGGGGGGATTGTGTGAGGACACTAGAGAGAGTGTGTCTACCCCAAATTTGCAGCATAAAGCAATGAGGTTGCTTTACCACATTGACCATGCTGCAATTTTGGGAACTGCTCCCTCTAGTGGCCAGCACATGGAAATGTTATAAATTAGAATCTAATTTATAATATTTCCTGACTTGTGAAAAAAATTAAAACAATATGTAATCACTTAAATAATAATTGTTTAACTACAAAAAAAACTTCTAGCGACACATTCCCTTTAAATAAAGTTTTTTTTTTATGTTCCAAAAAAAATTAAGTATTAAAAGTTCAAGAAAAATCCCTTTTCACATTTTTTCCCTAAATGAATGTTAAAAAAAAAAAAAGTAAAAAAAAAAAAAAGTTAACATAACTGGTATCGGCACGTCCGTAAAAGTCAGATCTATCACAATATAGTGTTGTTTAACCCGCTGGGTGAATGCTGTAAAAAAGAAACTATATAAAACACAAATTGCTGGTTTTTGGTCACCTTAGCTCTCCAAAAAAGTGATCAAAAAGTCGCATATACACCCCAAAATGTTATCGGTGCAATCTACAGATCGCCCCTGCAAAATTTAAGCCCTCACATTGCTAAATTGATGGAAAAACGAAAAAGTTATCGCTCTCAGAACATGGCGACACAGAAGATTTTTTTAATTTAGCAAATAGATTTATTGTTTTAAAAGTGGCAAAACATAAAACAAAACATAAATTTGGTATCGGCGTAATCGTATCAACCTGTAGAATAAGGTGAATATGTATTTTTTACTGCCTGCTGGACGCTGTAAAAACAAATCCCCCCCAAAAATTGTGTACTCGCTGTTTTTTGCACATTTCAGCCCACAAATAATATTTTTTCAGCTTCCCAGTACATTATGCGGTACAATAAATGGTACCATGAAAAACTAGAACTTGTCCCGCAAAAAACAAGCCCTCATATGGCTATATAGTCGGAAAAATAAAAAAAATTATAGCTTTTGGAAGGTGGGGAGGAAAAAAACAAAAGTGAAAATCCGAAAAATGAGGAGGGAAGGGGTTAAATCAGCTGCATGTCTGTTATGTGGCAGAATTGTAACGTATTTCATCCGTTACAATGTACAGGGTTCATTTGCTGTAAATCCCTAACAAATTCTGTAATGCACACATTGAGGAATTTGGTGCACAAAATACTCATCAAAACCGCAGGTAATTCCGCAGGTAAAATCTGCGCCTAATAGTTTGGTTTTTTATACGTTTTTAGGTGCGGTTTTGCATTTTTATGTAGAAATAGGTGCAGGTTTTAAGCTGCGGATTTTCTTAATTTTTTTTAAACTAGCCAGAAACAATTCGCAAGCGGAAACACAAGATAAATTGACATGTATCATATTATCAAATACGCACCGCCGATACATTTTTGTGCAGAAAATGCGACATATAGATGAGATTTCTTAATCTCTTTTACTTTTCTGGTACTGTATTAGACTGCGGATTTGCCGCATGAAAATACCCATAACAAATTTGCACGTAATAAGTATCGTGTGCATTTGGCCTAAGACTATGTTCACACGGGGTATTTTGCCGAGTTTTTTGACGCGGAAACCGCGTCGCAAAACTCGGCAAAAACGGCCCGAGAATGCCTCCCATTGATTTCAATGGGAGGCGTCGGCGTCTTTTTCCCGCGAGCAGTAAAACTGCCTCGCGGGAAAAAGAAGCGACATGCCGTATCTTCGGGGGCTTCCGCCTCTGACCTCCCATTGACTTCAGTGGGAGGCAGGAGAAAGTGTATTTCTCGCTGTTTTATGCCCGCGGCACTCACTGGCCGCGGGCGAAAAACTGCGCGATAATCGCCGCGAAAATCGGCGTGCAGGGAGAGGAATATCTGCCTCAAAGTTCCAAACGGAATTTTGAGGCAGATATTCCTCCCCCAAAATACTCCGTGTGAACATAGCCTAACAGAGTTTTTTTTAAATCTCCCGTTCACACATGTTGGATTTGATACGGATTCCGATGACATGCCGATGATTCTGTATCCCATGCATATGAGGTTTCCGCAACCCAGTTCACATGAAACGAAAATGTTTCCACGTGTATTTTTGTCCGCACCATGAAAAGAAATTCACCACAGCAATAAGTAGCATGTGACTTATATAAGATGGAACAGCAGTGGATAAGCAAATTTGAATGACAATGGGACATAGGCCTTGCATGCAGAAAAATCTGCCTCAAAATTCCTTCAGGCTTTCTCTGCCTCCCATTGATGTCAATGGGGGGTCAGAGACAGAATTGTCCGAAAAAAGGGCACGTGGCTTCTTTTTCTCGCAATCGTTTTTTTCCACCCGCAGGAAAAAAATGCTTTCGCCTCCTGTTGAAATCAAAAGGAGGCGATTTCGGCTGTTTTTTGCCGCAGCTTCCAATGCGGTTTACGCTGCAAAAAATGCGGCAAAAAAACTCTGTGTGAACAGGGCCTTATTTTCGTGCAGATCTGCTACACGCTTGTGGCACATCTGTGTCAGAAATCAAAGGGAAAGCCCCAGATTTTTGCTGTGCAAAAACACATTGAACTTTAATGGCAACGTAAGAACAGAGCATTATTTCTCCTTACATCCTCATAGCCTCACAAGCGCTCCCCCTCCCTTAACCCCTTCCCGCTTTGGCCACTTTTGACCTTTCTGACAGAGCCTCATTTTTCAAATCTGACATGTTTCACTTTATGTGGTAATAACTTCGGAATGCATTTACCTATCCAAGCGCATCTGAGAGTGTTTTTTCGTGAGACATTGGACTTTAAGTTAGTGGTAAAATTTGGTCGTTACATTCAGTATTTAATTGTGAAAAACACAAAAATTTTGCAAAAAAATTGCAAAAATTAGCATTTTTCTAAATTTAAATGTATCTGCTTGTAAGACAGATGGTTATACCACACAAAATAGTCACTAATTAACATACCCCATATGTCTACTTTAGATTGGCATTGTTTTTTGAACATTCTTTTATTTTTTTTAGGACGTTACAAGGCTTAGAACTTTAGCAGCAATTTCTCACATTTTCAAGAAAATTTCTAAATGCTATTTTTACAGGGGCCAGTTCAGTGGTGAAGTGGCTTTTGGGGACGTATATTTTAGAAACCCCCAATAAGTCACCCCATTTTAAAAAGTGCACCCCTCAAAGTATTCAAAAAAGAGTTTAGAAAGTTTCTTAACCCTTTAGGGCATGACCACACATGGCGGAATTCCTCCGCAACTGTCCGCATCAATGCCGCACCTAATCCGGGTTGCGGATTACGGCTGCGGATCTGCACAAAATGTGCAGAAAATTGATGCGGACTAGCTGCTGCGGACTGCGGGAAAAGTGCTTCCCTTCTCCCTATCAGTGCAGGATAGAGAGAAGGGACAGCACTTTCCCTAGTGAAAGTAAAAGAATTTCATACTTACCGGCCGTTGTCTTGGTGACGCGTCCCTCCTTCGGCATCCAGCCCGACCT
This sequence comes from Rhinoderma darwinii, assembly GCF_050947455.1. NCBI lineage: Eukaryota > Metazoa > Chordata > Amphibia > Anura > Rhinodermatidae > Rhinoderma > Rhinoderma darwinii. The sequence continues at coordinate 47,867,293 of NC_134694.1, read as the reverse complement.
CCCTGGATGACGCGCCAGTCCATGTGACCGCTGCAGCCTGTGCTTGGCCTGTGATTGGCTGCAGCCGTCACTTACACTGAAACGTCATCCTGGGAGGCCGGACTGGAGACAGAAACAGGGAGTTCTCGGTAAGTATGAACTTATATGTTTTTTTACAGATACATGTATATTGGGATCGGTAGTCACTGTCCCGGGTGCAGAAACAGTTACTGCCGATCGCTTAACTCTTTCAGCACCCTGGACAGTGACTATTTACAGACGTCTCCTAGCAACGCTCCGGTAATTACGGGAGCCCCATTGACTTCCTCAGTCTGGCTGTAGACCTAGAAATACATAGGTCCAGCCAGAATGAAGAAATGTCATGTTAAAAAACCAATACGCTCCGCACCACACATAACATGTGCATGACAGCTGCGGACTTCATTGCGGAACTTAGAATCTCCATTGAAGTCAATGGAGAAATTCCGCCATGAGTCCGCAACCAGTCCGCCACTGCTCCGCAACAGACAGAGCATGCTGCGGACACCACATTCCGCTCCGCAGCCTATGCTCCGCAGCGGAATTGTACGCATCGTGTAAACGAACACTGCTAAATTAAAGTGAAAGTCAATGGAGAAACGGCTCCGCTGCGGATTAACGCTGCGGAGTGTCCGCAGCGGAATTTAAGTGAAAATCTGCCATGTGTGAACCCGCCCTTAGACATTCCGCAGGAATTAATGCAAAGTAGAGGTGAAATTTACAAAGATAATTTTTTTTTTGCAGAAATTAATTTTGAATCGATTTTTATTTGTAACACAGGAGGTTTTACCAGAGAACTGCAACTCAATATTTATTTCTGTGGTTTTAGGAAATATCCCACATGTGGCTCTAGTGTGCTAATGGGCTGAAGCAAAGGAATACCTAGAGGATTTTGGGGCCTCCTTTCTATTAGAATATATTTTAGGCACCATGTCAGTTTTGAAGAGGTCTTGTGGTATCAAAACAGTGGAAATCCCACAAAAGTGACTCCATTTGGGAAACTACATCCCTCGAGGAATTTGTTTAGAGGTATAGTAAGCATTTTGACACAACAGTTTTTTTGCAGAAATTTTGGGAAATAGGCCATGAAAATGAAAATCTACATTTTTTCAAATAAAATGTAGGTTTAGCAAATTTGTTTTCATTTCCAAGAGGACTAAAGGAGAAAAAGCACCACAACATTTTTAGATCAATTTCTCCCGAGTAAAACAATATCCCACATGTGGTCATAAATGCATGTTTGAACACAAAGCGGGGCTGAGAAGGGAAAGAGCGCCATTTGGAGCTCAAATTTAGCAGGAATGGTTTGCGGAGGCCATGTTGCATTTGCAAAGCCCCTGAGTGGACAAAACAGTAGAAACCCCCAACAAGTGACCCCATTTTGGAAACTACACCCCTTGAGAAATTTATCTAGGGGTATAGAGAGAATTTTGACCCTACAGGTGTTTTACAGAAGTAGGAAGTAGGCCGTGAAAATTAAAATCTACATTTTTTCAAAGAAAATGTAGGTTTAGCTAATTTTTTTTAATTTCCACAAGGTCTAAAGGAGAAAAATCACTGCAACTTTTGTAAAGCAATTTCTCCCTAGTTAAACAATACCTGATATATGGTCATAAACTTCAGTTTGGACACACGGTAGCGCACAGAAGGGAAGGAGCATCATTTGGATTTTGGAATGGTTTCTGGGCGCCATGTCACATTTGCTGAGCCCCTGTAGTACTAGTACAGTGGAAACACTCCAAAAGTGACTCCATTTGGGAAACGGCACCCCCTGAGGAAACATTTAAGGGTATAGTGAGAATTTTAATCCCAAAGGTTTTTTGCTGAAATAATTAGAATTAAGCAGTGCAAATGAAAAATAATTTTTTTTTCCAATAAGATGTAGATTTAGATCAACATTTTTCATTTTCACAAGGAATAAAGAAGAAAAAGCCCCCCAACATTTGTAAAGCATTTTCTCCCGAGTACAGTAACACCCCGTATGTGGTTATAAACGTCTGTTTACATATATGGGAGCATTCAGAATAAAAGGAGCGGTATTTAACTTTTGGAGCATAGATTTTGCTGGAATGGTTTGCGGACACGATGTTGCATTTGCAAAACCCCTGATGTACCAAACAAAAGTGACCCCGTTTTAGAATCTACACCCCTAAAGACATTTATCAAGGGGTGTAGTGAGAATTTCGACTCCTCCAGTGTTTTTCAGAAATGAATACGCTGTGGATGGTGCAAAGTGAAAATTGCAATTTTTCCACTGATATGCCTATTCACCGCACAATATGTTGTGCCCAGCTTGTGCCACTGGAGAATCTTACCCCATAAATTGTTAAGCGGGTTCTCCCAGGTATGGTAGTGCCTTACTTGTGGACATAAATTGGGCACACTGTAGGGCTAAGAAGGGAAAGACCCCCATTTTGAGCATGGATTTTTCTTGGTAGTTTTGTTTGAGTTTTACTGGTATTTCAGTTATAATGTGGTGGTATATGTAATCTGTGCAGAGTACAATAGGGGCATAATAAGAGGGTATAATAATGGGGTAAATAATACAATTATCCATAGATGTGTGTTACGCTGTGGAGCAATCCGTTATGCACAGGTCGGTGTCACACTGATAAACGTTTTTCTTTCTTATCCTCCTTTTGTAACGCTCTGCACCTTTTGGGGACATTTTCTTCTTTGTAGTTTGGGAAATTTTGCTGGGAAAGTTTTGCGCTGTTATAATACGGGCACCCTTGCTTCTAGCGGATGTGCTATGTCCCTTCCCTTCCTAGTCCCTAAATACTAGGGCCCTGAAACTGAAGGACTGTTCCCCTCTGGCCTGCGCATTGAGATGTTTTTTCATCACCGCATAACTAGTGCCATAACTTTATTTTTCGGTTGATGGACCTGTATGCAGGCTCGTTTTTTTTTTTTCTTATTCAAAAATTTTTATTGAGTTTTAGAACACAAAATTACAAAACATATTGGAGGGAAGGCCTCCACCCATAACTAAAAGAACAAACAAGGTCAGTGGACCAAAGCAAAAACATACCAAAAAAAAGGGAAAATCAATAATGTGCATCACATCTTGACATGAAACAGAATTGTCTGCAGGCTCGTTTTTTGCGAGATGGGCTGTAGATTTTATTGGTACCATATTGGGACACATACGACTTTTTGATCACTTTTTATTTTATTTTTTGGTTTAGGAAATTACCAAAAACAAGCAATTCTGGAATAGTGTTTTATTGGGTTTTTTCGGCATTCACAGTGCGCCAAAAAATTACATGTTAACTGCGGGTCTATACGATTACGGTGATACCAAATTTATATAGTTTTTTTAATGTAGTGCAGCTTTTGCACAATAAAATCACTTTTTTTATAAAATCATTTGTTTTCTGTGTCACCATATTCTAAGACCCATAACTTTTTATTTTTGCGTGGACAAAGCTGTGGATACTTTTTTGCGGGACAGATTGTCATTTTTATTGGTACTATTTTGGAGTAAATGCGACTTTTTGATCACTTTTTATAGCACTTGGGAGGAGATGTGAGCTAAAAACAAAGATTCTGGCGTTGTTTTTCATGGTTTTTGTTTTACGGCGTTCAACGTGCGGGATAAATTACATAATAGTTTTATAGTTTTGGTCGTTTACGGACGCGGCAATAGTTTTTTAAGTTTTTTTCCATAATAGGACTTATTGTGGGGAAAAGGGCAGTTTAGCTTTTTTTTTTACTTGAAGCTTGTTTGTTTTTATTGTTTTACGACATTTTTATTAACTTTTTTTTACTTTTTTCACTTGTCCCACTAGGTGACTTGAGGGCCTGATGCCCCGATCGCTACTCTAATACACTGCACTACATATGTAGTGCAGTGTATTAGCGCTGTCAGTTATTTACTGACAGCAAGCTTATGAGGACCCGCTTGTCCTCATCGGCTTCCATACAAGGCAGACACGGATGCCATTATTTGGCCTCCGATGGCCATAGCAACCCAGCGATTGCGTTGCTCCGTTGCCAGTCGGGTTAAAACCCATCATCAGCATCTGAGGGGTTAATCGGCCGGATCGGAGAATAGCTCCGGTCCTGGCAGTTACAGGAGGGTGCCAGCTGTTTAATGTAGCTGTCACCCTGCGGTGATGGTGTCGGCAGGGCCGGCTCAAAGTTTATGTTTTCCCTTGGGCGACACAGACTTAGTGGGCCCCTTTGCGAGGAAACTCACGGCGGCAGTAAAATGACAGAAATCGTCACTTTGTGCCAACATATAGACGTTAGGCCCTGTTTATTCCCCCATATAAAAGTTAGGCCCCCAGTTTGTACCTCAATAAATTTTGTGCCCTCTGTAGATAGTGCCACACAGCCCACCCCCCCCCCCCTCCCAGGTAGTGCCTCACAGCTCCTGACGTCACTGTCTTTATATGGACAGTGTTGTCAGGGGCAATCCCACATCCATAGTCCCGGGAAGAGCACTACTAGCACTCTGTCTGGGAGTGGTGTAGCTAAAGGCTCGTGGGCCCTGGTGCAAGAATTCAGCTTAGGCCCCCTTATCCAACACCACCAGACCCCTCCGCACGCCTATGTCCAGCTGCCTTGCCCGACAGACTCCATGAATGCCCCCACATTATAATGACTCCCCCATAGCTGCCCCCCACACAGTATAATGCCCCCATAGCTGACTACCACAGTATAATGCTCCCCATAGCTGCCGCACACAAAGTATAATGCTCCCCATAGCTGCCCCCACACAGTATAATGCCCCAGTAGCTGACCACCACAGTATAATGCCCCCCATAACTGCTCCCACAGAATAAATCTACCACACAGTATAATTCCCCCCATAGCTACCCCCCACACAGTATAGTGCCCCCATAGCTGCCCCCACATAGTATAATGCCACCCATAGCTGACCAGCAAAGTATAATTCTCCCCGTAGCTGCCCCACACAGTATAATGCCCCCCATAGCTTCCCCATACCGTATAATGCCCCCCATAGCTGCACCATACAGTATAATGCCTCCCATAGCTGCACCATACAGTAAAATGCCTTCCATAGCTGCCCCATACCGTATAATGCCCCCATAGCTGCACAATATAGTATAATGCCCCCCATAGCTGCCCAATACAGTATAATGCCCCCCATAGCTGCACCATACTGTACAATGCCCCCCACAGCTGCCTCATATCGTATAATGCTGTCCATAGATGCACTATACAGTATAATGCCTCCCATAGCTGCTCCATACCGTATAATGCCCCCATAGCTGCACCATATAGTATAATGCCCCCCCATAGATGCGCCATACAGTATAATGCCCCCCATAGATGCACCATACCGTATAATGCCCCCCATAGCTGCCTCATACCGTATAATGCCGTCCATAGCTGCACCATACAGTATAATGCCATCCATAGCTGCACCATACAGTATAATGTCCCCCATAGCTGCACCATACAGTACAATGCCCCCATAGCTGTACCATACAGTATAATGCTCCCATACAGTATAATGCCCTTCATAGCTGCCACATACAGTATAATGCCCCCCACAGCTGTACTATACAGTATAATGCCCCCTCAGCAGCTACAATAGGACCCCCCCTCCCATACCCAGTATAATGCCCCCATATGTACCTAATAGAAAAAAAACAACATAATTACTAACCTAGCCCCATTCCCATGACGTGTGGAGGATCCTTCTCATCCTCCTCTGCACAGTCCTATGAATGACTCATCTCAGACAGGCGCGATGTAGTGACGTCACTACGTCGTGCCTGCCTGTGCCAAGCTGCTCACGGCACAGTGAATTCTGGAACGAAGGCTCCAGCATTCAACCCAACTGAATCTGCGTCCTGCGAACGCAGGCTCAGTTGGAGGCGAGACCAGCTCGATCAGGCTGGGACACTGCTCTGGTCCTGGCATCGCTGTCCATATTCACAGTCCATATATGGACAGCGATGTCTGGGGCTTTCCCAGAGACGGAGTCCCGGATCAGAGCCGCTAGCACTCTGACTGGAACGCCTCTCCATATATGGACAGTGATGCCTTAACGACGGCAGTGTCAGCACCCGGCGGCCGAGTGGGCCCCCCCCCAAGTGGAGTGGACCCCGGCACTTGCCCGGTTTTGCCGGGTGCTGACGCCAGCCCTGGGTGCCGGCTCTGCTTCTGAGCCTGCACCATCACCCCGACGTAACTGTACTGCGGTTTGCAAGAACACTTTTCCAACAGCGACGTATATATACGGCGGATGTCGGGAAGGGGTTAAGGCCCCCTTCACATCATGTTGTTGCCCTAAGTTTATCGTGTACGTCAGGAAATCTCCTAACGTACACTATAAACAACGTAGACAATAATTCACAGGGCTCCATTATGTCCTTTTAGCCTCCGTCTGGCTGGTAGACGTCGGTATACCTTATTTTTGAAGGATGGAATAGCGTAGTAGACTTTGCTATTCAGGGGTCCCCAGGCAGAGCATCACAAGTGCTCTGCCCGTGGACTTTGTCCCTGGGAAAGCTCCTGACATCACTGTCCATATATGTAAAGTGACGTCAGGGGATTCTCCAGGGCCGTAATCCCTGTCCAGAGCGTTGCCGATGCTCCGGCCGTGTACTCAGGCTTTGCAAAACTTCGGACGTCACTTACGTATATGGACATCAGGAACAGCGCCATATTCCTTGGGCAGAGCGCTAGTAGAAGGCTCCGGCCCTGTTCATGGACAGTGACTTCAGTGGTTTCCCCTGGGCCATTCCCCAGGGACGTATCCCACTGTATGCCATACAGTCGTATACGTTTTGGCTAAATAGATCAAAATCCAGAGCATCAACCAGTCACTGCCTGCTGCATGGTTTCGTTCACTATAATTGACATCAGCATAAAAATTTGTTAATGTGTATAATGTACAAACGTGAGTGCCACACTTTCCATTGCCCACCCTTGGTAATGGAGGGGGGGTGACCCAAACATCTTGGCTGTATGTGGCCCAGAAATTCCTGATGGCGGCCCTGCCTGACATCACTGTCCTTATATGGATAGTGATGTCCGTAGCAGAGCTGATGGTCCGGGCAGAGCGCTAGTAAAGGCTCTGCTCTGGTACTCAGGCTCTGGGGAAGCCCCTGACATCACTGTCCATATACGGCTAGGGATGTCAGAGGCAACCCCAGAGCCAAAGTCCCGGGCAGAGCGCTACTAGAACTCTGTTGGGAGACTGCTCTGCTCCTGACAACACTGTTCATATATGGACAGTGATGTCAGGGGCTACCCAGAGACAGAGTCCCGGAGCAGAGCTGCTTCTAGCGCTCTGCCTGGGACTCCTCCTATCCTTCTGACATCACTGTCCATATATGGACAGTGATCTCAGCTGCTTACCCAGAGACGTTGTCGCGGAGCAGAGCCGCTGGCTCTCTGCCTGGGACTATTTCTCTCCTCCTGACATTACTTTCCATATATGGACAGTGATGCCGTGATGACAGCAGCATCAGCACCCGGCGGCCGAGTGGGCCCCCAAGGGTAGTGGGTCCCGGCCCTTGCCCGGGTTCGCTGGGTGCTGATGCCGGCCCTGTTTATATATACACATCTACAGCAACAGAACCAATCTCAGTACTTAAATACAGTGCCAAATCCAAGCTCAGTACATAGATAAAGTACCACAACAAAGCTTAGTAATATAATTAATACAGCACCAGAACAAAGCTCAGTAGATACATACAGCACCAGAATAAAGCTCAGTAAGAAATACAGTACCAGAACAAAGCTCAGTACATATATATACAGCACTAGAACCAAGCTCAATACATAAATTCAGCACCAGACCTAAGTCCAGAGCATATATGCAGAACCAGAACCAAGCTCATTGCATAAATATAGTACTAGAACCAAGCTGAGTACATACATATAGTACCAGAACCAAGCTTATTACAGAGATGATTTGCAAAGTTAGGTTAGCCCATATCATATAAATTTCTACTGTGTAAAAGTACAGCATCCTGTATGGCCTAACAATAGTAAGGTTATGCTGGGAGTTGTTGTTTCCTCAAAACAGCAACTCAAATCATTCAGTAAATACATTACTGAATAGTCAGAGGGAGAGTAAATATTTACAATCAGTGACTCACAGGTGACGTCATTTCAGATTGGAGTCTTACTCTTATCTTTTTCATCTGGTCCAACCTTCTACCATGACTTTTCCCTGCCTCAACCCCATCTCTGCAGAGTTTGATGTCTGAGATGTCTTTTGCCTCTCTCATTTCTTACTTAATTGCACCTATAAACTAAAGGCATTATTACACTGGCCAATTATCGGGCAAACAAGCATTCAAAGAATGCTCGTTCCCGATAATTGCCCTGTGTAAACAGGGCAGCGATCAGCAGATGAACGAGCAAACGCTCGTTTATCAGCTGATCATATCATTTTAAATGTGCTAAATATTATCATTGTCGGCAGCACATCTCCTTGTGTAAACAGAGAGACATGCTGCGGACATGATACAAATGCATGGGACGAGCAATTGGAGTAACGATCGCTCATCCCCATACTATCTCCTTTTGAAAGGAGCAAAAAAACGCCGATCAACGAGCTGTCTCTTAAGACAAAATCCTCATGGTGACACTTCACCACTGAATATAATAGCACCAAATACTGTGCCTCTAAATATACCACCGCACACTGTGACCCTGAATATACCACCACACACTGAATATAGTGCGACATATTCTGCCCCTCTATATAATTCTGTTACAGATTCTGCACCCGGAATACAAATTGTATCACACAATGTGCCTCCTGAATATCAAGCACCACACATACAGTGCCCAATACAAATATTGTCACGCTATACATTTCCCCTGTAGATAGTGCCCTCTGTAGATAGTGCCACACACAGTGCTCCCTATAGAGTCCCACAAACAGTGCCGCCTGTAGACAGTGCCCCCTGTAGATAGTGTGTCAAACAGTGCCCCCTGTAGATAGTGCTCCCTGTAGATAGTGCGACGCTATGCACCCTCATTTATTTTCCTCAACCTCCACATCTTATTGGGCAACAGAATGAAGATTGATTATGGCTTCCTGAGCTGGCTGTTGAGTTAGACAAAGAGGAACTGGGAAATGGCCAGTCGTTGGCATCTAAATGGTTATAAACAGAGGGCGCCCCTTGTAACGTTGCATCTGCATTCCTGCGATGCGATCCAAGTGCACCAATGGTTGGCATGGCAACCTTGGGGCTTGATTAAGGCCCCCAGATCTGCCATATTTGTGCTCTTATAGAGCTCTGCTTTTAGCAGGGCTTCATAGGAAACTGTCAGTATAACGATATACTGCAATACATTAGTATTGCAGTATATCATGCAAGGGATCTAACGAAAAGAGAAAAACCACCACAATATTTGTAGAGCAGTTTCTCCCGAGTAAAAAAATTACCCCAGATGTGGTCATAAATGGTTGTTTGGACACACGGCAGGGCTCAGAAGGGACAGAGCACCTTTTGGAGTTCAAATTTAACTGGAATAGTTTGCAGAGGCCATGTCACATTTGCAAAGCCCCTGAGTGGCGAAAAGAGTGGAAACCCCCCAAAAGTGACTCCATTTGGGAAACTACACCCCTCAAGGAATTTATCTGAGGGTATAGTAAACATTGTAACGCAACAATTTTTTTGCAGAAATTATTGGAAGTAGGTCGTGAAAATGAAAATCTCCCTTTTTAAAAAAAAATAAAATGCAGGTTAAGCTAATTTTTTTTCACTTCCATAAAAAATAAAGGAGAAAAAGCACCACAACGTTTGTACAGCAGTTTCTCCCGAGTAAAACAATACCCCATATGTGGTCATAAACGGCCGTTTGGACACACGGCAGGGCTCAGAAGGGAAAGAGCACCATTTGGAGTTCAAATTTAATTGGAATGGTTTGCGGAGGCCATGTCACATTTGCAAAGTCCCTGAGTGGCCACAACAGTGGAAACCCCCAAAAGGGACTCCATTTGGGAAACTATACCCCTCAAGGAATTTATCTAGGGGTATAGTGAGCATTTAAAAAATGTATTCAATTAAAAATCTATGGATGTGTGATAAACTTTGAAGCACTCCTTTGTGAACAGGCTAGGTTTGTTGGGGCAGGTTTCACAATGAAAAGTTGTGTCTCATCTTCTCCCCCTTTTGTAACACACTTTACACCTTTTTTGGGTCCTTCCCTTTTTACCAGTGGAGATGATTTTGCCAGGAAAGTGTTGCCCTGGTGCAATATGTGGACCATCGCTTCTAGAAGTACTGGGGTACTCCCCTTCCTGGTTCCCAAATACAAGGGCCTTGATAACCGCCTCTTCAAATTGAAGGAATGTCCCTATCCGGCCTGCACAACTGGCCTTCACATTGGTATAGCACGTAACGTTTGGGTTCAAACGACCTATTTTCAGACGTAAACGAAGCGTTTTAAGCCTCGATTTATGTCTGAAAATACGGCTCCAATATGTCGGCAAACATCTGCCCATTCATTTGAATGGGTTTGCCGACGTACTGTGCCGACGACCTGTCCTTTTACGCGTCGCTGTCAAAAGACGACGCGTAAAATGACTGCCTCGTCAAAGAAGTGCAGGACACTTCTTGGGACGTAATTTGAGCCGTTTTTCATTGAATTCAATGAAGAACAGCTCAAAATTATGCCCGTAATTGAAACCTCGCAAAACGCGAGTACGAGCAATTACGTCTGAAATGCAGGAGCTGTTTTCTCCTGAAAACAGCTCCGTAATTTCAGACGTAATGGTCGTTATCGTGTGCACATACCCTAAGAGTTATACAATGCCATCTGTACCATGTGCACGGTCAGCTTTTTGTACCACACCTTTGTTTTACGCATGTCACTGTACAGTTTGAGTACTTGACCAGAGAGATCAACACCTCCCATGTACTTATTGTAGCCTAGGAAGCAATCTGGCATTGTAGTGCTACCTCGGATAGGGACAGGGGTGCTGCCGTTACAGTGTATTGTGGGTAACATAAGGACGTCCCTCTTGTCCTTATACTTGACCAGCAACATGTTCTCGCTCTGTAGTGCCCGGCTTTCTCCCTTTCTTAGGGGTTGCCCAATCAGAGATTCAGAGAGGCCTCTCTGTTTTTTGTGCACGGTGCAACATGCTGCAGTACTTCTGGTGGAGAGGCATTTAAATAGTGTGTTGCTGGTGTAGAAAGTTATCCACGTAAAGGTCATAACCCTGGTCCAGCAGTGGGTGCACCAAATCCCACACAATTTTTTCACTAACTCCCAGGACAGCGGGGCATTCTGGAGGTTCTATCCTGGTGTCCTTCCCTTCATAAACCCTAAACCTGTAGGTGTACCCTGAGCTGCTGTCGCACAGCCTGTACATTTTAATTCCATACCTCGCCCTCTTGCTTGGCAGGTATTAGCAGAATTTGAATCTCCCCTTAAAATGTACAAGGGACTCGTCTATTGCAATATTCTTTTCGGGGGTCAAAATGTATGGAGGAATCCTCCAGCTCACCATTTAGCAGATTACAACCGCAGACAGCGCCATGATCGCCGCGACAGCACACGACGTTGAAGCAGGAAGGAGAAGGAAAAGATGATCCAGTGCATTAGAGTTTAAAATAAAACATATGTTTCAATTTTATTCCAAATCTAAAAACAGGGAATAGCTTCCAGGTACAAGGAAATAAATCAAAAAAGTTGCCTACGCGTTTCAGACATGTACTACGTCCTTCCTCATGTCTTGTCAATCCATTATCATTATAGTGCAAAAATTTCAGAATTATTTCAAAACGTGTCCGGGGCATTGCCATGCGGTATAATGGGGTGTTGTATTAAATGTCCGCACTCCAGTATTGCCTAACCTCTGGCTTTTTTGCTAAGCCAATATGTAGGACTAGGCCTCAATATTTCATCACCTCAGCTGCCTCTATGGAGGTCCACCTAGCAAATGATGATGTGGGGTTTTGGGCTAAAAATTGCTGGCCGTATAAATTTGTCTGTGCCACGATTAAATTAACAAAATCCTCAGAGAAAAAGAGCTTGAAATAGTCAATTTCTGCGAGGCCTACAGTCTCAAATCGAATTCCTGAGCTGCATATAAAATCTGAAGGGTGGGTTCCACATGTTATCACTTATTTGTGGGATTGCCTCAGCTGATATCCTGGGGCGTCTATGTGGGCGTACCTTATCACTGGATGAGGATGATGAGGAGGAGGAGGTCAAGAGGAATGGGGCAATTTCCTCTTCTCCCTCGCTGGCCGATTCAGTGTCAGAGGCCAGAATAGCGTATGCCTCTTCGGCTGACTAAACCCTTTGAGATGATTGGGATATTTTTATTAGGGGGGTATGTAGTGCTTCAACACGTGTAATACTGAATTAATTTTTATAGGGGTGGTTGTGTGTGTTGTGCTTTTACACATTTATATGAAATTTATAGGGAAAAAAAAAAGGAGGAGAAGAAAAAGAAGAAAATTGTCGGACACTGATCAGCACTCAGTGGCCGCAAGGCGCACACAGGGAGATGGTGCAAAAATACAAAAAAAAAAGTCCTGTGCCAATAATTGGCGGTCAGTGATGGTGGTCACTGATCCGCACACAGCGGCCACAGGACGTAAAAAGAATACGAGGGGGAGGGGTACAGGGATAAGAAGTTTGAGGACAGAACAAGTACTGCTGCTACAAAACAAAAGCAGCACAGACGATGATGATGGCTGATCACTCAGCAGCAGGAAGCAGCCGGATGCAGATGTTTCAGCAGGATCGCAGCACAGAAGGCCTCAGAACCGGTATCAGCTCACAGACCGTAACACCAGCTCTGCTCACCGTTCCTAACTGGAATGAGGTGGGCAGAGCTGGTGGAGGGTGTTTCAAAAACCCGCCATGGCTGCGATTTCTGGGTTGGTTGCAGACCGACCAATCGTAGCGAACGGGGGTGTGGCATCACGCCACCTCGTCTTCAGTACGTGGCAGGGATTCGTGCTGTCCTAGACAGCACGAATCACCACCATATCACTGTGCCCTATGGCACAGTGATTGGCGAAAGCCGCAAATGGCCACAATTGGCCGGTCTGAATTGACCGGCCAATTGCGGCGATCGCCGATGCAGGGGATGATCCACCCCCTGGGCGTTCTGTAAATATGGCCTGCGGTTGTGAACAACAGCCATCTTTACTTTGTAACTTTGAATTTTTACACTGTAACCCCTTCTCCATTTGTCATAAGGATACGGAAAAATGCAGGAAGCACTAGCTTTCCATGACGTATCCATACGGAATATGTCGGAAAGGGGTTAAAGTTAAAATAATCAAGAATAATGATGTAGGTAGCTTCAGGGATGCACAATACCCACCCAGGGAGTAATAACGATAATAATAATAATGAAGCTAATGACCATAATGAGTCTGGCACAATGGAGTGCCTATATGAAGCATGTATAATTGACCTGATCATTCAAACCATCTGGTTGGATTCAGACCATTCTATAGATCCATTGTTTTTCCTTTCTCAGGATCACCTCCTCTCTTTGGTGGACGTACCCATTTGATTGCCTGAAAGAGTAAACATTCTGCATTCCCCTGATGTTTCTCATGTACATGTTTAACCCCTTAATGACCGCCTATTTTAGACCTTAATGACCAGGCTATTTTTTACATTTTTCCATCGTCGCATTCCAAGAGCTATAACTTTTTTATTTTTGCGTCGACATAGCTGTATAAGGTCTTGTTTTTTGCGGGACAAGTTGTATTTTTTAATAGCACCATTTTGAGGTACATATTATTTATTGATTAACTTTTATTAACTTTTTTTGGGGGGAGGGATAGAAAAAAAATCTGAATTTTTTGCGTCCTAAATTTACGCCGCTTACCGTGTGGTATAAACAACACAATAACTTTATTCAGCGGGTTGTTACGATTGCAACAATACCAAATTTGTATAGTTTTTTGTATGTTTTACTACTTTCACACAGTAAAAACACTTTATTTTCAAAATTATTTGTTTTTGTGTCTCCATATTTGAAGAGCCGTAACGTTTTTATTTTTTCGCCGATGCAGTTGTATGAGGGCTTTTTTTTTCCAGGAAGACTTGATTACTTTTTAATCAAATCAAGTCAGGATTCACAGAAAACAGCAATTTTTCCGTTGTTTTTTATTTAATATTTTACGACGTTCACCATGCGGGTTAAGTAATGTAATAGCTTTATAGTCGGGGTCGTTACGGATGCAGCGATACCAAATATGTGTAACTTTTTAACTTTATATATTTTTTTTAATAGTAAAGCACTTTGTAAGGGGAAAAAGTGGGTTTTTCATTTTTTTTCACATATTTTTTTTATTAACTTTATGAAACTTTTTTTTAAACTTTTTTACTAGTCCCACTAGGGTACTTCACTATGCGATCCTACGATCGCTATTATAATACACTGCAATACTTTTGTATTTTGTATTTTGTATTTTGTATTTTGTATTACTGCCTGTCCGTTTAAAACGGACAGGCATCTGCTAGGTCATGCCTGCGGCATGATCTAGCAGGCATTCATTACAGGCAGACCTGGGGGCCTTTATTAGACCCCCGGCTGCCATGGGAGACACAGACACTCGGCGATCTTATCGCCGGGTGCCGGTGGGATGAGAGGGAGCTCCCTCCCTCTCTCCAAAACCACTCAGATGCGGTGCTCGCTATTGAACACCCCATCTGAGGGGTTAAACTGGTGAGATCGTTACTAATATCGATCTGACACGGCAGAGCAGGGACGCTCCTAGCCCTCAGCTGCCTCGGCAGCTGAGAGCAGGGAGATTTGACAGCGCCCTACTCTGTTTACGTATTCCGATGCCACGACGTAAAAAGTCTATGGCATCGGAATAAGGCCCGTTAGTGACCGACGTAAAAAGACTATGGGCCGGTCACTAACGGGTTGTCTCTTTTTTTTTTTTTTTTTTTACAATATCCCCTACGTGGTCTCTAATGCGATGAGAAAATTGTCTGATAATCTTCCCTACATAATTTAGTGTATACGGACAAGTAGTTAGATATATGACACACATCATTCTCAAATTCTCAAAATCCCGGATATCGTATTCCACTTGAGTGGTCACACTTTGAAACCTCACTCCTTTTGGACAAAACTGCAAGATATGCAACCCCCACACCTATGTGTACCTGGTATCTTATGGTCCAGTTATGTCTCCACTCATGATACAGGATCAAAGCAACTATGAATAACTCTGCTACAAATGTTTTTCCCCCTTCAGAATGTTACCGAGGGTTTACTCATGATCCTGTCCGACATGTCCCTGTCTGCACGCAGAATACACCAATACCTTGTGAGGACCTCCATTACCTCTGGTTGTTTAGAGTCAAAAGTGCCTATAAGCCTAGTAATATTGGCATCTTCTTTTTTCTTTGGTCCCAATAATTCAGACCCCTTATATCCTCTCGCAGACTCACATGCTCTGTCTATAATCTTTTTGGGATATCCTCCCTCCTGACTCTCTTTCCCAAATCCTGTGATTGTGTCTAAAAATTTCTACATCAATCTAATTACTTGCCCGTGCCCACTAAATTATGTAGGGAAGACCATCCGACAATTTTGTCATCGCATTAGAGACCACATAAGGGATATTGTAAATAAAAGAGACACTCCTATCTCTAAACATGTACATGAGAAACATCAAGGGAAAGCAGAATGTTTACGCTTTCAGACAATCTAATGGGTACGTCCACCAAAGAGAGGGGGTGATTGGGACAATTTCAGCCTGAGGGCTTATTCAGACAAACGGGATATACATCCGTGCAATGCGCGTGAGAATCACGCGCGTCGCACGGACCTATATTAGTCTATGGGGCCGTGCAGACAGTTGCGTGATTTTTATGCAGCGTGAGTCCGCTGCGAAAAACTCACGACATGTCCGTTCTTTGTGCGTATTTCGCGCATCAGGCACCCTTTGAAGTCAATGGGTGCGTGAAAATCACGCATGCCACACGGAAGCACTTCCGTGGGACGCGCGTGATTCACGCAACAGCAGTGAAAAGGATGAATGAAAACAGAAAGGGCAGTGCGTTCACCGGAGTTGAATGTAAATTAGCCCATGAGTACCCTGGACTATAAGAAGGGCCCAGCCCCTTCCTCCCATGCCTGAGCATTGTTGTCATACCCAAAGTTTGTCTATGCAAATGGTCTTCTAGTGTTTTCCAGTTCCCAGTGTTCCCCGTACCTATATCCTGTATCCTGTGCTATCCTGGTCAAGTGCCGTGCTGAGCTGTAGTGGTGCTGTGCTGTATACCACGCCTGTCCTGCTACACCCCGCCTGTCGTCTGCCTGCTGCCTAGTCCCAGCCGAGCCTGCCTTGCTACTGTCCGATCTGCCACAGGTAAACTATACGAACTATAGACTGTGACCTGCGCCCTGTTGTCCAGCTGCCATACCGTCAAGGTGGTACGGCACAGTGGGTCCATGATCCCAACTTGGACTTTATTGGATATGTTGGCTTCATATCAGTAGGAAATTACGTTTTTAACCACATACACAAACAACAAACAAATGGAAGATTGTGCAGCTGCTATTCTATATTGTAAAAGTAAATGTCTGTTTTTCTATCCTCTATAGGCATCCAAACACCTGAACCATTTGACCACTACATTGGGTGTCCGGGAAGGTTTTTGTAAATGTCCCAACCTTGCCGTTGTTCTCTGTTATCAGCCATTAAAGCAAATGTCTGTTTGTCATCATCCATAGGCATCCAAACATTTGAACTATTTGACCCCAAATTTGGCACCTAGGTACATCGAGTGTTCAGGAAGGTTTTCATTATACCAACCTTACTGTTGTTCTCTGTTATCAGCTATAATCACATGATCACAATCTAATACTATAAAAGCGAATACAGACATTCGCTTTTATAGTAAAGATGTTTTTATCTGGCAGTAGCATGTAGTGCACTTTACAAGATAATCCCAGATGGGAAGGCACAGGGGACCGTTTACTCATAGCAACCAATCAGATTACTGATGGCCAGGAGGAAAACTCCATTACTAGCTGCAGAGACTTCTCTTGCCCAACTGCACGCTGACAAATGTGTCATACTGCTGCTCAAGCTGCTTAAACTCCTCAGCAAACTCTGGCTTCCCCCTTCAAGGCACACAATAATAGATAGCACAGCACAGTTTCCAATTCAGTGAAAACATATTTTATTCACCCTTACGACAAGGGTTGCAATGTTTAAGCCCCCATGGGCCTTTCTCAATCATATCAAACAATGTGTGTAACAGGTTTAAATACGGCATGACATGTAATTACATGATTATAATAATTTAGTAAAATATCAGTGTTAAGATGGATATAATCCAATATCCCATATATTCAGAGATAAACACACATCAATAATTATATAAAGTGTCAAGTGAAAAATAAAAAATAATTAAAAACATATACAGTGCCAGTGGTAATAAATCATATATATATATATATATATATATATATATATATATATATATATATATATATATATATATATATACAGTGAAGGAAATAAGTATTTGATCCCTTGCTGATTTTGTAAGTTTGCCCACTGTCAAAGACATGAACATTCTCGAATTTTTAGGCTAGGTTAATTTTACCAGTGAGAGATAGATTATATATAAAAAAAAAAAAAGAAAATCACATTGTCAAAATTATATATATTTATTTGCATTTTGCACAGAGAAATAAGTATTTGATCCCTTTGGCAAACAAGACTTAATACTTGGTGGCAAAACCCTTGTTGGCAAGCACAGCAGTCAGACGTTTTTTGTAGTTGATGATGAGGTTTGCACACATGTTAGATGGAATTTTGGCCCACTCCTCTTTGCAGATCAT
This sequence comes from Rhinoderma darwinii, assembly GCF_050947455.1. Lineage (NCBI taxonomy): Eukaryota > Metazoa > Chordata > Amphibia > Anura > Rhinodermatidae > Rhinoderma > Rhinoderma darwinii. The sequence goes on along the minus strand of NC_134694.1, from coordinate 47,849,478 downwards.
CTGCAAATCATTAAGATTTCGAGGCTGTCGCTTGGCAACTCGGATCTTCAGCTCCCTCCATAAGTTTTCAATGGGATTAAGGTCTGGAGACTGGCTAGGCCACTCCATGTGCTTCTTTTTGAGCCACTCCTTTGTTGCCTTGGATGTATATTTTGGGTCATTGTCGTGCTGGAAGACCCAGCATCGAGCCATTTTTAATGTCCTGGTGGAGGGAAGGAGGTTGTCACTCAGGATTTGATGGTACATGGCTCCATCCATTCTCCCATTGATGCGGTGAAGTAGTCCTGTGCCCTTAGCAGAGAAACACCCCCAAAACATAATGTTTCCACCTCCATGCTTGACAGTGGGGACGGTGTTCTTTGGGTCATAGGCAGCATTTCTCTTCCTCCAAACACTGCAAGTTGAGTTAATGCCAAAGAGCTCAATTTTAGTCTCATCTGACCACAGCACCTTCTCCCAATCACTCTCAGAATCATCCAGATGTTCATTTGCAAACTTCAGACGGGCCTGTACATGTGCCTTCTTGAGCAGGGGGACCTTGCGGGCACTGCAGGATTTTAATCCATTACGGCGTAATGTGTTACCAATGGTTTTCTTGGTGACTGTGGTCCCAGCTGCCTTGAGATCATTAACAAGTTCCCCCCGTGTAGTTTTCGGCTGAGCTCTCACCTTCCTCAGGATCAAGGATACCCCACGAGGTGAGATTTTGCATGGAGCCCCAGATCGATGTCGATTGACAGTCATTTTGTATGTCTTCCATTTTCTTACTATTGCACCAACAGTTGTCTCCTTCTCACCCAGCGTCTTACTTATGGTTTTGTAGCCCATTCCAGCCTTGTGCAGGTCTATGATCTTGTCCCTGACATCCTTAGAAAGATCTTTGGTCTTGCCCATGTTGTAGAGGTTAGAGTCAGACTGATTAATTGAGTCTGTGGACAGGAGTCTTTTATACAGGTGACCATTTAAGACAGCTGTCTTTAATGCAGGCACCAAGTTGATTTGGAGCGTGTAACTGGTCTGGAGGAGGCTGAACTCTTAATGGTTGGTAGGGGATCAAATACTTATTTCTCTGTGCACAATGCAAATAAATATGTATAATTTTGACAATGTGATTTTCTGTTTTTTTTTTAATATAATCTATCTCTCACTGGTAAAATTAACCTAGCCTAAAAATTCTAGACTGTTCATGTCTTTGACAGTGAGCAAACTTACAAAATCAGCAAGGGATCAAATACTTATTTCCTTCACTGTATATATATATATATATATATATATATATATATATATATATATATATATATATATATATATATTTATATATATATATATATATATATATATATATATATATATATATATATATACATACATATATACACTACCGTTCAAAAGTTTGGGGTCACACAGACAATTTTGTGTTTTCCATGAAACCTCACACTTATATTTATAAAATGAGTTGCAAAAGGACTAGAAAATATAGTCAAAGCATTGACAAGGTTAGAAATAATGATTTTTATTTGAAATATTAATTTTCTCCTTCAAACTTTGTTTTCGTCAAAGAATGCTCCATTTGCAGCAATTTCAGCATTGCAGACCTTTGGCATTCTAGCTGTTAATTTGCTGAGGTAATCGGGAGAAATTTCACCCCATGCTTCTAGAAGGCCCTCCCACAAGTTGGATTGGCTTGATGGGCACTTCTTGCGTACCATACGGTCAAGCTGCTCCCACAACAGCTTTATAGGGTTGAGATCTGGTGACTGCGCTGGCCACTCCATTACAGATAGAATACCAGCTGCCTGCTTCTTCCCTAAATATTTCTTGCATAATTTGGAGGTGTGCTTTGGGTCATTGTCCTGTTGTAGGATGAAATTGGCTCCAATCAAGCGCTGTCCACAGGGTATGGCATATCGTTGCAAAATGGAGTGATAGCCTTCCTTATTCAAAATCCCTTTTAGGCCTCATTTACACGAGCGTAATATACGAGCGTGCGATGCGCGTGCTTTTCACGCGTGTCGTACGCACCTATATTACTCTATGGGGCAGTTTAGACGATGCGTGAATTTTGCGCAGCGTGAGTGCGTTGCGTAAAACTCACGACATGTTCTATAATCGTGCGTTTTTCACGCATCACGCACCCATTGAAGTCAATGGGTGCGTGAAAACAACGCATGCCGCACGGAAGCACTCACGTGCGAACTGCGTGATTCGCGCAAGAGCTGTCAAAAGGATGAATGTAAACAGAAAAGCACCACGTGCTTTTCTGTTTACAAACATCCAAACGGAGTGTCAAATTAGAGATGAGCGCACTGAACTTCACCGGGTTCGGCCGAACTCGTTTTGACCAAAACCCGGCAAAAAATGTTCGGGTACGCGGCGGCCGGAGACAGTCACTGTCCACGGTGCTGAAAGAGTTAAACTGGTTCAGCACCATGGGCAGTGACTTCCAATCACAATATACATGAACGTGTAAAAAAAAAAAGAAGTTCTGACTTACCGAGAACACCCGGCTTGTTCCTCCAGTCTGACCTCCCGGGATGACAATTCTGTCCAAGTGACAGCTGCAGCCAATCACAGGCCAAGCACAGCCTGCAGCCAATCACAGGCTGCAGGGGTCTCATGGACTGCCGCGTCATCCTGGGAGGTGGGGCCGGATAACAAGAGAGGGACGCGTCACCAAGGCAACGGCCGGGAGACCGGACTGGAGGAAGCAGGAAGTTCATGGTAAGTATGAACGTCTTTTTTTGATTCATAGGTTGGTGTATATTGTGATCGGAACTCACTGTCACGGTTAAAACCAAGCACACCATTGTTTTTCTTGTGAAATTCTCGATAAGTTTGATGTGTCACATGACCCTCTTCCCATTGAAAAAACTAAAGTTGGATACAAAATGGCCGACTTCAAAATGGCCGCCATGGTCAACACCCAGCTTGAAAAGTTTCCCCCCTCCCATATACTAATGTGCCACAAACAGGAAGTTAATATCACCAACCATTCCCATTTTATTTAGGTGTATCCATATAAATGGCCCACCCTGTAGAGAGGAGAATTAAAAATTGCTTGACTAAGGCCTTTGAGGATAATATTATTGATTCTGCATTACAGACGTTTCTTAATGTTAGCCACCCTAATACTCCCAGCTTGTATCTACTCCCCAAGATACACAAGGGTTTGGTGAATCCACCGGGCCGCCCTATCGTATAAGGGAGGGGTTCGTTATTGAGTAACATTTCTATTTTTGTCGATAGAGCCCTTAGACAATTCGTTTTTGAGACTAAGTCATATATTAGGGACACCTCTGATTTTTTACAAAAACTCAAATTAATGACACCCCCACCTGGGTCGTTACTGGTCTCCTTTGATGTTGTGTCCCTCTACACCTCTATTGGACATAGTAGAGGTGTAGAGGCAATTAGAAAAAAAACTGGCTTGTTCAAATTATGATGCCCCCAGTTGTGAATTCATAATATCTTTAGTTGATCTTATATTAACATCCAACTACTTTACCTTTGATGCCAATTATTATATGCAACTTCAGGGCACGGCAATGGGGTCCAATATGGCCCCTACCTATGCCAACCTCTTTATGGATATGGTTGAGGAGATGTTTGTCTATGTGTCCCACCACTTCAGACATGCTTTGTGGTTGTGAAGATACATAGACGACATCTTCCTCAGCTGGACAGATAGTGAGGCTTCTCTTCAGTCCTTTCATCAATTCCTTAATCAGATTGATGACAATTTACAGTTCACAATGACTTATTCAGTTGAGGAAATAGAATTCCTAGATGTTTGTGTAAAATTGGTTGATAATGTGCTAATTACTGGGCTATATACCAAGGATACGGATCGAAACACACTCTTATGATTTGAGAGTAGCCATCCCAAAAATATGATAAGATCATTACCATATAGTCAGATGGTTAGACTTAAACGTATTGTTGATGACCCTACTGAATTGGTTTCATCCTTAGATTGTCTGGTATCTAATTTTGTAGCAAGAGGATATCCTAAACAGTTACTATATGCTCATAAAACAAGAGTTGATGGTATCCCTAGGGATAAGTTAATAAAAACTACTAAAAAAGTGGACAAACATCGAATACCATTTATTTTCACCTATAATGATTTGAGCGGGGACATTTCAAAAATTCTGAATAAACATTGGCGAATTATTAGTAACAGTTATTAACATATTGGTGAGCTTAACAGCCCACCTCTTATGTCATTTAGGAGACCTCGAAATCTACGTGACAAACTAGTTAAATCCAAGACAAGTAAGATATCCAGCAGTGGTAAACAGACCTTATTGAGATCGTTAAAACCAGGGAATGTTCACTGCTATAAATGTATCAATTGTCCACTCATGTGTAGGGGCAATGTATTTGAGTACCCTCAAACACACAGAAAGTACAACATTAGACAGCACTTTACGTGCGATTCTGATTGGATAATTTACGTGTTATGGTGCCCCTGCCAGTTATTTTGGTGAAACCACCTGCGACTTCAAAACTAGGTTGAATAACCATGGGTATTCCATTAGGAAACATAAACGAGATTTGCCTGTAGCAAATTTTTTTTTTGAACTAGGACATACCGAAAGAGATTTAAAATGTATGATTTTGGAACATATTCCACTACCCCACAGTGGGGGGGGGGGGGTGATAGGAATGTATTACTACATAAATGTGAATTAAAGTGGATTTTCCTCTTGGAAACATTGAGACCAAAAGGTCTCAATGTTGAATTTAATGTCGCTAGGGCCACTCTCTGAGACTAATCTCTGACATCTGTATTCATCCTCTAACAATGTTCTTCTTTTGTTTATAAATTTTTGGGGTTTTGTATTTTTTTATATTAGATGTATATATAAATATATATATATATATATATATATATATATATATATATATATATATATATATACCTTGATCTTTGACACTTTATTTTTCTATTTTAGATCATAGGGTGAATGTAGACCACAAGATACAAAATTGACCAAGAATAAATGGAAGATGGAAATTGGATATTCAAATTTTGATGTCCTGTGACTAGTTTTCATGTATTAATGTTTTGGAAAATATTTCTTTAACCCCTTCCCGCATTTGGGCGTAACTGTACGTCCGAAAACCAAGTGATTTCCCGCATTCGGGCGTACAGTTATGCCCTGCAGATAAAGCGAGCACAGGAGCTGTGCGCGCTTTATCTTCAGCGGCTGTCAGCTGTTATACACAGCTGACATGCCGCTGCAATGGCTGCGATGGCTGTTACTGCCGATCGCAGCCATTTAACCCCTTCAATGCGGCTGTCAATGACGTCCGCCGCATTGAAGTGGTTGACAGAGGGAGGGAGCTCTCTCTGTAACCCCCGAGCCCCCCCCCCGCGATGGATCGCGGGTGGCGATTGTTGCTATGGCAACCAGGAAGCCGTTACTAGGCTTCCTGGTTGCCCAGGTACGGTAGCCTATTAGGTCCTGCCCGAGGCAGGACCTAATACGCGAACTGTCAAATGAAAAATGACAGTTACGATGCACTGCACTACATAAGTAGTGCAGTGCATTGTAGCGGGGATCAGAAGACCAGATCTTCAAGTCCCCAGGTCGGTGTAAAAGAAAAAGTAAAAAATGTGAAAAAAAATGTGAAAGAAAAATAAATAAATAAAAGTTAATAAATAATAAATAAATAATAAAAACAACAATTGCCCTGTTTCCCTGATCAACACCTTTATTAGAAATAAAATGAAAATCTGAAAAAAAATATATACATAATAGGTATCGCCGCGTTCGGAACGGCCTGATCTATAAAAATATCACATTATTTTTACCGCACGGTGAACACCGTAAATTTTTTTAATAAAAAACAATGACAGCATTTTATTTTTTGGTCGTCTAGTTTTTTTAATAAAAAGTGATCAAAAAGTTGCAAGTAACGCAAAATGGTACCAATAGAAACTACAGTTTGTCACGCATAAAACAAGCCGTCCTGCAGCGATATAAACTAAAAAATAAAAAAGTTATGGCCGTCAGAAAATGGCGACACTAAAACATGATTTTTTTAGAAAAGAGTATTTTTATTGTGGGAACGTAGTGAAACGTAGAAAAACGATATAAATTTGGTGTCGCTGTAATCGTCTCGCCACGCAGAATAAAGTTAACATGTGGTTTATACTGCACGGTGAACACTGTAAAAAAAACAAAAAAAAAAAAGACACGTGCTGGAATGGCTGTTTTTGGGTTTCCTCATCTCCCAAAAAATGGAATAAATAGTGATAAAAAAATCGCATGTGCCCCAAAATGGAACCAATAAAAATTACATCTCGTTTCACAAAAAACGCGCCCTCACACAGCTCCGTTACCGGAAAAATAACACGTTATGACTCTCAAAACGCAATGATGCAAAATGATTCTAAATGACGGCCCAGACTCATTTTTAGGTCCAGTAGAATTTCACTAAATACCCCACATCGTCATTTGCTGGACCCCCCAGGTGGACCCTGTAGATGCAGCGGAGATGAGGAAACTTTAGGGCCTTGTGCGGCTTATAGGGCTAGTGAAGAAGTCAAATATAAGGCAACACTGGAGCGCAGATATTTTGTATAATACCCAATTATCCCGGCCTGTGTATAAAGGATTGGTTCAAAGCGACCACACCAATCCATAGATTATTCATTCTCCCCATTATTACATCATCCTATTATGACCTGTTGCACTCCGCCAAGCTTACATATACCCTGATGTACTCCGCCTAGCTTACATATACCCTGATGTACTCCTCACATATTACATATACCCTGATGTACTCCTCACAGCTTACATATACCCTGATGTACTCCGCACAGCTTACATATACCCTGATGTACTCCGCACAGCTTACATATACCCATATGTACTCCGCCCAGCTTACATATACCCTGATGTATTACGCACAACTTACATATATCCTGATGCACTCCGCGCATATTACATATACCCTGATGTACTCCGCCCAGTTTACATATGCCCTGATGTACTCCGCACAGCTTACATATACCCTGATGTACTCCGCACAGCTTACATATACCCTGATGTACTCCTCACATATTATATATACCCTGATGTACTCCGCCCAGCTCACATATACCCTGATGTACTCCTCACAGCTTACATATACCCTGATGTACTCCGCACAGCTTACATATACCCTGATGTACTCCGCACAGCTTACATATACCCTGATGTACTCCGCACAGCTTACATATACCCTGATGTACTCCGCACAGCTTACATATACCCTGATGTACTCCGCAGTTTACATATATCCTGATGTACTACGCACAGCTTACATATATCCTGATGTACTCTGCGCATATTACATATATCCTGATATACTCCGCGCATATTACATATATCCTGATGTACTCCTCACATATTACATATACCCTGATGTACTCCGCACAGCTTACATATATCCTGATGTACCCGCACATATTACATATACCCTGATGTACTCCTCACATATTACATATACCCTGATGTACTCCTCACATCTTACATATACCCTGATGTACTCCGCACAGCTTACATATACCCTGATGTACTCCGCACAGCTTACATATATCCTGATGTACTCCACAGTTTACATATATCCTGATGTACTACGCACAGCTTACATATATCCTGATGTACTCAGCGCATATTACATATATCCTGATGTACTCCGCGCATATTACATATATCCTGATGTACTCCTCACATATTACATATACCCTGATGTACTCCGCACAGCTTACATATATCCTGATGTACCCGCACATATTACATATACCCTGATGTACTCCTCACAGATTACATATACCCTGATGTACTCCGCACAGATTACATATACCCTGATGTACTCCTCACAGATTACATATACCCTGATTTACTCCGCACAGATTACATATACCCTGATGTACTCCGCATATCTTACATATACCCTGATGTACTACTCACATATTACATATACCCCGATGTACTCCGCACAGCTTACATATACCCTGATGTACTCCGCACAGATTACATATACCCTGATGTACCCGCACATATTACATATATCCTGATTTACTCCTCACAGCTTACATATGCCCTGATACCACATATGGGGTATTCTGGAGAACCCGCTTAACAATTTATGGGATGTGTGTCTACGGTGGTACAAGCTGGGCACAACTCATTGGCCACTGAAATGGCATATCTGTGGAAAACAGCAATTTTCAATCTGCAACATCTATTGTTTACTCATTTTTGCAAAACACTTGTGCGGTCAAAATGCTCACTACACCCCTAGATCAATTCTTTGAGGGATCTAGTTTCCAAAATGGGGTAATTTTTCGGGGGGTACCACTGTACTGGTACTATAGCTCAATGCAACATGGTGTCAAAAAACGAATCTTATAAAATCTCCACTCCAAATACTAAATGGCGCTCCTTCCCTTTAGAGCCTTGCTGTGTGTCCAAATAGCAGTTTATGACCACGTGTGGGGTATTTCCCTACTCTGAAGAAGTTGCTTTACAAATGTTATGGTGCTTTTTCTCCTTTATTTGTTGAGAAAATAAAAAAATTTAAACTAATGCTGCGTCCTATTGGAAAATAATGTAATTTTTCATTTTCACTGCCCATTTCTAATAAAATATATGAGACACATGTGGGGGGTCAAAATGCTCACTACACCCCTAGATGAATTCCTCAATGGGTGTAGTTTGCCAAATGGAGTCACTTTTGGGTAGTTTCCACTGTACTGCTACCTAAGGGGCTTTGCAAAAGCGAAATGGCGCAGAAAAACCAATCCAGCAAAATCTGCTCTCCAAAAGCCAAATGGCGCGCCTTCCCTTCTGAGCCCTGATGTGTATTCATACAGTACTTTATTACCAGATATGGGGTATTTCCGTACTCTGGAGAAGTTGCTTTACAAATGTTATGGTGATTTTTCTCCTTTATTTGATGAGAAAATGAAACATTTTTACCTAAAGCTATGTCTTAGTGGAAAAAAATTACATTTTTCATGTTTACTGCCCAATTCTAATGAAATCTATGAAACACCTGGGGGGTCAAAATGCTCACTACACCCCTAGGGGTGTAGTTTCCCAAACGGAGTCACTTTTGGGGGGTTTCCACTGTACTGGTACTTTTAGGAGCTTTACAAATGCGACATGGTGCCGAGAAATCAAACCAGCAAAATCTGTACTTCAAAAGCTAAATGGCGTGCCTTCCCTTCTGAGTCCTGCCGCTTCCCCAAACAGCCGTTTATGACCACATGTTGGGTATTTCCGTACTCTGGAGAAGTTGCTTTACAAATGTTGGGGTGCTTTTCATCATTTATTTGTTGAAAAAAATAAAAATTTTGAGGTAAAGCTACATCTTATTGGAAAATAATGTAATTTTTCACTTTCACTGCCCAATTCTAATGAAATCTATGAAACACCTGTGGGGTCAAAATGCTCACTACACCCCTAGATGAATTCCTCTAGGGGTGTCGTTTCCTAAATGGAGTCACTTTTGGGGGGTTTCCACTGTTCTGGTACCTTAGGAGCTTTACAAATTCGACATGGTGCAGAGAGATGAATCCAACAAAATCAGCGCTCCAAAAGCTAAATGGCGTGCCTTCCCTTCCGAGTCCTGCCGCTTGCCCAAACAGCAGTTTATGACCACATGTTGGGTATTTACGTACTCTGGAGAAGTTGCTTTACAAATGTTGGGGTGCTTTTCCTCATTTATTTGTTGAAAAAAAAAAAAATTTTGAGGTAAAGCTACATCTTATTGGAAAATAATGTAATTTTTCACTTTCACTGCCCAATTCTAATGAAATCTATGAAACACCTGTGGGGTCAAAATTCTCACTACACCCCTAGATGAATTCCTCAAAGGGTATAGTTTCCCAAATGGAGTCACTTTTGGGGGGTTTCCTTTGTTTCGGCACCACATGACCTCTTCTAACCTGACATGGTGCCTGAAATATAATTTAAGAAAAGGAAGGCCCAAAAATCCACTAGGTGCTCCTTTACTTCTGGGGCTTTTGTTTCAGACCCGTAGCGCACTAGGGCCACATGTGGGATATTTCTAAAAACTTCAGAATCAGGAAAATAAATATTCAGTTGTGTTTCTCTGGTAAAAACCTTCAGTATTACAGGAAAAATTTATTAAAATGGAATTTCTGTAAAAAAAAATGAAATTTGAAAATTTCCCTTCCACTTTGCATTAATTCCTGTGAAACGCATAAAGGGTTAAGAAACTTTCTAAATGCTGTTTTGAGTACTTTAAGGGGTGCAGTTTTTAAAATGGGGTGATTTGTGGGGGTTCCTAATATATAAGGCCCTCAAAGCCACTTCAGAACTGAACTGCTCCCTAAAAAAATAGGCTTTTTAAATTTTCTTGAAAATGTGAGAAATTTCTGCTAAACTTATAAGCCTTGTAACGTCCTAAAAAAATAAAAGGATGTTCAAAAAATGATGCCAATCTAAAGTAGACATATGGGAAATGTTAGCTAGTAACTATTTTGTGTGGTATAACCATCTGTCTTACAAGCAGATACATTTGAACATAGAAAATGCTAATTTTTTGCAAATTTTCTCAAAATTTGGGTGTTTTTCACACAAAAATATTGAATATATCGACCAAATTTTTTCACTAACTTAAAGTACAATATGTCACGAGAAAACAATCTCAGAATCACTTGGATAGGTAAAAGCATTCCAGAGTTATTACCACATAAAGTGACACATGTAAGATTTAAAAAAATGAGGCTGTGTCATAAGGTCCAAAAGTGGCTGCGTCCTTAAGGGGTTAAATGTATGTGAAAGGGGCGCAACAATAATTTAAATATTAGTGTATAAACTGACTGATCTAATAAACTACTGTGGAGTTCTCATGGGTTCGATACATGATTGCTGGTTATTGTGGTTCAACTTGGCACACGGGAGTGTGATACTGTCGCTCTACTAACCTTGGTATAGGTTTTCATGGAGCACATAACTGTGACCCTGATCCCTCCCCTTTCGTGTGAATCCTTTATCCGCAGTTTAATATACCTTATTACTGGCATCTATTATATAGAATTTCTATTACATTTTTATGAATGGATTTATTTGCTGCACTTCGTTTTTGTTGCTGCTTCCCTCTCATACATATACATTTGTTTATATAGGTTTTTTACCTTTTCTTGATACTGATCCTGGACATCTTCGGACATATATATATATATCCTGAATATTTATAAATTCTGTCATTACGTGGTTCGATGTATTTTGTGTCTATATGTATTTGTGAAAAATTTTGCTTGATAAGCTATTTACAATAATATTGATTGTTACCTGTCACTTGGCAACGTGTTCCGGAACTTCTTTCCGGTTCTCGCCACATCGAATGTGCGTATATGGCGTCGGGAGTTTGTTGATTACCTGTAACCAGTCAACTTACTATAGACGTCACTTCCTGGTGCTGTCAGCCTGATGCATGCGCACCTGCTAACAAAAAATGCCTGATAGGGAGTACTTGAGTATCTATGATAGGGAGTATCTATCTCATATCTATCTATCTCATATCTATCTATCTATCTATCTATCTATCTATCTATCTATCTATCTATCTATCTATCAGAAAAAGAATGGCGACAGCACACTGCGACACTAATGCCACCTAAACCACTAAATATAAATAAATATGCAATAAAGCTAAATCTACTTATAATAGGGAGGTTCTTAGTGCACATATATGCATATATATATGAGTGTACATGAGTGTATATGTGTGTGTATATATATATAAATATATATGTGTGTGTGTATATGTGAGTGTGTGTGTATGTGTGTGTGTATATATGAGTGTGTATGTGTTTATATATGAGTGTGTATGTGTGTATATATATATATATATGTGCGTGTGTGTGTGTATAAGGCTATGTTCACACGCAGAGTCAAAAACGTCTCAAAATATGGAGCTGTTTTCAAGAGAAAACAGCTCCTGATTTTTCAGACGTTTTCTTGTGCCACTTGCGATTTTCGCTGCGTTTTTTACTGCCGTTTTTGGAGCTTTTTTCAATAGTCTATGGAAAAAGGCTACAAAAACATCCGAAGAAATGTCCTGCACTTCTTTTTCTCTGTCGTATTATTACACGTAAAAAAACGCTGTGACAAACGCTCCATCGGAACAGAACGCCGCTTTCCCATTGAAATCAATAGGCAGATGTTTGGAGGTGTTCTGCTTCCGATTTCTCGGCCGCGTGAACATACTCTTAGGGCATGTTCACACGTGGCGGAATTGCTGTGGAATTCCGCTGCAGACAGTCCGCAGTGGAATTCTCCTGCGGCCGTTTTTTACATTTGTTTCAATACATTTTTAGGCAAGTTAGTTCAGACATTAAGGAAAACTCTGCTGCGGACCATAGGCTAATTTTCTCTCCGCAGCATGCACTGTCTGTTGCGGAGAAGGAGCCGAATTTGACTGCGGATTTCAGCCTTTGCAATGCAAAAACTGAAATCTGTGGTAAGTCCGCTGTCTTTTCTGCAACGTCTGAATTACCTGTCAAATATGCAAATGTTGGTGCAGATTCGTTGCGTAATTGCCCCAAATCTGCACCAACATTTGCAGCGGAAAAACTCTGCCACGTGTGAACATGCCCTAAGGGTTCAAAAGAGAGAAATCAGCAGCACATCACAGTCCCAGAGAGCATTCACAGGGGGCATCTAAACAGGAGAAAGTTTCAATCGGTGCAGGCAGTGTTGAGTCGTAGCCAATCCAACGCCAAAACAGACACAAAAGGGTAGAGAGACCGCAACACACACGTTATCCAGGTATCAAAAAAAGGTGTCTTTATTTCACCATAAATAGCGACACTTCGACCCAAGTGAGGGTCTTTTTCAAGCCTAGTGTCGCTATTTATGGTGAAATAAATACACCTTTTTTTTTATACCTGGAGAACGTGTGTGCTGCGGTCTCTCTACCTTTTTGTGTATTGGGGTTTTCACGATAACAGAATTTGGACTACGATACCGATACTTTGTGTAGTATTGTTATTTTCGTTGCCAAAATGACACTTTACCAACAGTAATAAAAAAAAAAAAAGTTCTTCCTTTTTCTGATGTGAGGCACGTGGTGTGATGAATTTTAAACCCCATCATGTTTCTCAGTCATAATGGACAACATTTGGTTAATGTGTGAGATACATGATGGGGTTAATTTCTATTAATGTGAGGCACATGGAGGTTTAATTCATAACACCTCGTGCCTTACATTAATAAGTGAAAGACGTTTTAATTTTATTTTTTAAGAGTGTACACATCATAAATGACGCAAAAAAATTTGTTGTAGAGGTTATTACGGTGGCACTATTATGGATGTATACTCAGGTATACCCGTCAGTTGACTGCCTGGTCCAAATTCAGTAGGTTCAGATTTAGCGTGCACACGGAAGAAAATACACTGACTACAAGGGCAGGGTCAAAGTACATCTCATTTATTATGCATTACACTCAAGCTTATATACTTTCACAAAAAGGGTCTTTCCTTCTGACTTTTGGCTGTGCGTGGTACTTATACATTGGTTATCTCTCTCTCTATGTATATATATATATATATATATATATATATATATATATATATATATGGTTAGGATGTATTCCCGGATGCAAGCGCCGTTGTAAAGGAGGAAGTGGAGTCACAAACATACTTATAATCCACAACAGTTCCCACTTTGACTCCATTTCAATGCTATCCCTATAATTCAGTCCTAGCACCCTTCGTTCCATGTTTCACCAGTTAGGAGACAAGCCTATGCCTAGTGCATAGGTCCCTCTTAGGCCCTGTTCACACAGAGTTTTTTGACGAGTATTTTGACGCGGAAACCGCGCCGCAAAACTCCTCAAAAACCGCCCGAAAATGCCTCCCATTGATTTCAATGGGAGTTGGACGAGTTTTTTTTACAGCGAGTAAAAAAACCGCGTCGCGGTAAAAAGAAGCATCATGACCCATCTTGAGGCGGTTTTCGCCTCCAAAACTCCATTTCAATGAGTCAGAAAGAGGAAAAAAACGCCTCGACGAGTGTTTTGACGAGTTTTTGTCAAACCACTGTGCAAAAACCGTCTGGAGCAGTTTTTGCAGGAGGAATTTTCCTCCTGCAAAAAACTCAGTGTGAACATAGCCTTAGTGGTCTTTGGTAGAAGAGCTCAGTGACTGTATGGAGGGGGTCTACTTGTGGTAATCAGTTGCTGTCGGTTGTATAAGTTCCTGACCGTAGGACGCAGGCAGTTTTAATGCATACTCCTCTTCGATTTCGGGAAATTCAGCATACATGGTTGGGGAGACATCTTCGACCACCTTGGTTATGAGTTTCCTTGCACAAGGGATGACACAACACACACAATGAGTGAGAGTACAAGCATTATACATCCAATAGCTATGACAGCTTGTATTAAGGCTGCCTTCCACCCTCCTATCCAAGCAAAAGCCTGAAACCATGTGTCGGTAATCCCTGAATTCCTTTTTAATTCTACTGATAGATCCTCCAGTCCTTGGAGTGCCTTACTTATACTACCATCAGGGGCCGTGTTGTTGGGTATGAAGGTGCAACAGGAGGTTCCAACCATTTTACAAACTCCTCCTTGCTCGGCTAGTAACATATCATGGGTATTCTGTTCTGGAAGGCCATAATGGAGGTGGGTCCTAGCTGCTCTACAATCCCCCTTAGTGCATCTCTGGTGTAATTCACAAACCGTTGCTGGCTGTAATACAGATTATTAATCCAATCTACATTCTTATTTATGGTTATAATGGGGGTGAAAGACTCGAATCCTGCTGCTACTTGGTCCCTGGCCTTGAATTCATTAGGTACTCCTCGGGGAACCCCTATAACATCTATGTACACATGGGGGTCGAACTTACCGCCCAGAGACCTCCTGGATCAGTGAAAAGCTTGTTTGATCATTGTATTCCATTCGGGTGGATTAAATATGTGAAATGGCATGAGTACCTTAGCAAGTGCACATTGGCCACTCCATGGGTTTTGCATTCTAGATCTCACCCTCATATCCCCACAGAGCCAGAATACATCCGGCAACTTTCGGGTTTTATTAGTGAAGGTACCTTCTCCTTCTTTACAATAGCCCTTTGGGAATCCCCCTACCTGTAGAGTCATTTCTAGAGAAGCAATCATAGTCACCTGTGTACGGGGTAGTACCCGAGCCTATTGCTGTCACTTTCTGGACAGGAGGGTATAAGTGGCGGATGTAGGTACACCGGGTACTATTTACTTCTCTGTTGTTATACATAGCTAGCACACAATCAAACCCTTCTGGATCGGTCTGGTTTGTGATGGGGAAAGGTACTGTTCCCAGGTGGGGTCTAGCTTGAGCACAGGTGATACAGGATGATCGGTTATGGGCGTGTATTTCATCCATTCTACCCATAGGTTGGCGTCTGAGAATCCTGTTTCCATAGCTAGCTTATCCTCATTCGTGAGGCCGGACAGGTACTTAGCCCCCATAATAGGTTCAGGACCCAGCAATGGGCTCCCCCTGAGTGGCACTGGTTTGGACTTTATATCTGCCAATCAGAATTTACCCAAGGACCCAGTTCCCAGACCGTGATTATGTGATTATGTGTGCCCAAGACGTAAAGCCCCTGATCTTTTTGCGAAGGGTTCTCTAGCACTAAGTATAGGGGTAGGCAGGTACCTGTCTTACATCCATTAGGATAAGGGCCCTTGTCCAGTCATTCGAGCAAGCAGACTTTTCCCATTTTTATCCTTTCTGTCTTGTGCCTGTTGTGGTTTGTATCCCCATTCTGTTCCAGTATTCCACCCCACATAGGCCCATTTCTCACAATTTGATCCCATCCCCATTTCCTGGGGGGTTATACAAATGTACTGGGTTCCCCGGTGCATGGTTGCTTGCTACTGTGGGCTAGGGCATGGGACTATAATGCAATAGTCAAACTTAAACGTGAGTATAGGGCTTGAAGTGTTATACCAAAAGGTGATTATCCCTTGGTCCTTCGTAATCACTCCCCGTACCCCCCTCCCTGTCCCTTAGTTTCACATATCATCCCCAGACAGCATAAAAAGGATATGAGCATCATGGTTCTATTCCGGGGTCGAGGTCTTTTTGCAGTGAGATGCGTGGACCCAATTATCTCTTCCTTCAAGTTTCACCGATGTGGGGGTTGTGAGAAGGACTTGGAAGGGGCCGTCAAACCGGGGTTCAAGCAAACTTTTCCAATTGAACTTCTTTAGCATGATCCAATCCCCTGGTTGTATCGGGTTCTCTCCTGTCAGAGAGTCAGGATCTGAAATGGAAGAAAAGACTTTGCCATGTATGTTAGTCAATCGTTTGGTTAGTTCAATTACATATCTGGACAACGTATCATATTGCATATTCAGCTGCTGGGGGAAATATAGTCCCAATCGGGGTACACTGCCAAAGAGTATTTGGTAGGGGCTTAACTTTTGAGGGCCCTTTGGTGTGTGACTTACACTGAATAGGGCTAGGGGTAAACTTTCTGGCCAAGGTTTCCCTGCTCCTTCAGCTGCTTTCAGTATGTACCGTTAAGCCTTTCCACTGCTCTGTGGATGATAGGGAGTATGAAAAGCTAATTCGGAGCCAAGGGCCTTCCATACTTCCCTCGTAAGGTTGGCTGTGAAGGCTGGGCCTTGATCACTCTCGATTGTCTCTGGCACGCCATATCTGCACACTATTTCACTCAACAGCTTTTTGGCAGTGGTTGTGGCTGACTGTTTTTTTACCGGTAACGCCTCCGTCCAACCCGAGATGTCTATAACCACTAGGACGTATTCATACAAGCCGGATCTTGGCATTTGTATGTGGTCTATTTGGATTCGCTGGAATGGGTACGATGGCTTTGGAGTGAATTTTGCTGGAGGTTTCACCATTTTCCCAGGGTTGCACTTCCCACAGGTGATATACATCCCTTTGTATATTGATTCGTCATGATATAGAATTCTGTGGCAAACCAATACATTTGTACTAGGTTATTCATAGGGACGTTCGACAAGTGTGTGGGACCTTGCACCCACTGGGCCACCATGGGGTATAATGCCCTTGGAAGACATGGTTTGTCATGATTTGTATACAACCCGTTGTCAATTGTTGCCCACTTTGTGATCCACTCCTCCTGTTCTGCATTTGGAGCTTTCTTTTGCATGGCTGATTGCGGGGAGGTTGTGTTCTCATTGGGGGTTGGCCGGAGCGGCAATCCCGCTTGAGGTGACCCAATTTCCCACATCCATAGCAAGTAGGACGTGGCCTGGACTGGGGAAAGTTGGGTGGGGCATTCCAGTCACCTGGCTGATAGGGTAACAGGGTGGTTTTGTGGCCAGGTTCTGCTTGATACCCCTTGCTACCTGGAACAAAGTTTCACCTGCCATGCCTCGGGCCTAGTGCTTATGAGGCTTTTCCGTATGGGTTCCATAAGCCCCTGGACAAAGGCATGCCCCCATAACTGGGCGTGAGTTTTGACTAGACGTGTGTCAAACCCTAAATCAGTGCAGAGCTGGTTAAGGCGGTAGTAAAGCTTCTCAACTGACTGCCTTATCCTGTGTAACAACCTGTAGGCCAGTGGCTTGGTCAGCCAGCCGATCTGTGGCCCATTCCTTTAGTTTCTCAAGGAAGCGGGTCCCCGAGGCATAGTTATCGATGTCATCAAGATGACCGAGTGTAAGATGTGGCTCCAGAATGAGTCTCCTGCCTTTATCTGAGTTAGGCCGCACAGGTCCTTCCATGTGGCCGCATGTGTCTTTTGTATCTGGCACAAGCGTCTATAAAAAGGCATGGGTTGTTTTTCTGGATCAGGCAGACCATTCAATAGAGCCTGTGTTTCCAGGGGACGTATCTGGGACATTGTTCGGTGCGTCGGCCCCTAAAATTGGAGGAAGTGACAGCTGCATCCCTTGTTGAACTCGCAGGGTTGGCGGTGAGCACGGGTGGATTTGACCACGTTGGCGCCAGTTTTGGATTTGGTGTGGACGCTTCTGCCTCATCCTGTCCCCACCTTGGTCACTATGTACGCTACCCGTCTCCTGTTCGTCATGGTCGGAAACACCAAGGGGAAATGTGGCTTCCCCCAAAACTACCAAGTCACATGTGACGGCTGCATAGGGACTGGGAGGCAGCTTGGATTTTGAGGTGGGTGGTTTGGCTGAGGGCGTCTGGCTGGTCCCTCTATTCAGATGGTATGTGGTGTTGTCATGATTGAGTAATGGGTATGTCCCTGATGTGGTGTAAGGTCTAGGAGCTACACAAAAGTAACAAGTCTCCTGGCAGTCGGGTTTCTGACATTTACATCTACCACACGTCCAACCCCGGGGATCCCAGTTGGTTCTGGTGTCGGGTGGAGGTCCGCCCACCAAGGGTGTGGTCGGTGATGCAGGCGCGATTTTAGATTCTAAGGGTGCGCTCGGTGATGCAGGCTCCATTTTAGATTCTACTTCAGCTTCTTCGTCTGTCTGATCACATGCTGTATAACGATACTTTCCTTCCTCAGTAAACCTTTCCCTCCATTTTGCTTTCTTCACTTCCTTAGCTGTCTTGTACCATGCTTCTGCGTGTTTTTGCAGTCCCTAATCTTGTAAAACTCCCTTCTTGGTGAGTAATACCTGTTTCCCCCCTGCTTCATCTAAACGGCCTCCACTATGGATTCCAGCCACTTTCATTAACTTCTTCTTTTTCACATACTTTTTCCCTTCCCTTTCCGCCACCATTTGGGTGGCTGTGTATTCTCCTGTCTCTGTGCTATTGCTGGACCCCATTGTGAACTCTATAGGGTCTTTCCTGCCTGAGTCACGTGCTTTTTAGCACGTTTTTCTAATAACTCTGAGTTATTACGAGACTTCGGGCTCCTGACTACCGAATCCTTGGGCATGTATTGTTTCCCCCCTTCAACGTGTTCCCATATACACCCTGAGTGTTTCTGGGGTGGGATGTACGTGTATATTTAGCTGCAAAACGTAACTCTCAGTCTGACAATTTATTAGTTTATAACCCGTGTTTTCTGCGAGAAAATCCTTGTCCTCTATATCCACTAAACGCCACCCCTCATTAGATATAGCAAAGGTAACCCCATACAGACAATTAGGACAGGTCATTTATAGGAGTGCTGTGGGCGGCCTCCCTTTTGTGATATTCTGGAGTATAGCCCAACAAAGGAAAATAACAAATAGAAATACGCTAAGACAAATCCCTCAATACATCCGGGGTCTATCCATTTGAAGTTAGACAGGCAAATAAGGGCTTATTCAGACGAACGGGATATACGTCCGTGCAACGCGCGTGATTTTCACGAGCGTCGCACGGACCTATATTAGTCTATGGGGCAGTGCAGACAGTTGCGTTTTTCGCGCATCATGCACCCATTGAAGTCAATGGGTGGGTGAAAATCACGCATGCCACACGGAAGCACTTCCGTGGGACAAGCGTGATTCGCGCAACAGCTGTGAAAAGGATGAATGAAAACAGAAAAGCACCACATGCTTTTCTGTTTACAAACATCCAAACGGAGTATCATAATGATGGCGGCTGCGCGAAAAGCACGCAGCCGCACATCATATGCTGATGCCACACGGAGCTGTTAAGTGCCTTTTGCGCAGGCAAAATGCAGCGTTTATCAGACTTTTGTCTAAAGCATATTCCGGATTATCGGAATTTTGTCTAAAATGTAATAAAAGACGTATTTTATGATTATAAGTTGGGTTGTTGCAATAAGGCTTAGTTAATTAGTAACATTTTGCCAGACTATTGGAAGCTGTCTACTTTATGTGAATATCGACATATATCCTTCAAGGGCATATGCAACAGGGACTCTTACCGTTGTTAGACATATGTTCTATATTTGAATCAAAAGGCATACGTAACAGGGACTCTTACCGTTGTTAGACGTATGTTCTATATTTGAATGTTCAAATTCTATATCCGTGGTTGATAGCTAGACAACACACCACTTCGGACACAATGTGGACTCAAACCTTCATTAGGTGTCGAAGATCAATACTAGATTATTAGGTCGATATTCGTAAAAACTTCAAAAATGTCCGTGTTACCCAGAGCAGTCAAGTGGAGTTTGTTAGACCATATATGGGTTCTTGGAGCCAAGGCTTTTAATAGTGGTCTTGCGTCCTTAAGGACAGCGGTCCTACCGGAAACGTTGGGCGGCAATACGGGAAGAGTTTACCAAGTAAGATAATATAATTTTCTTACCTTATGGAGCTGCAGTCTCCCCCTTCCCGGTATTCCAGCCACTCGTTCCGGCTTGTGGGTCCGCTGCTCTGTCCGGAACCTTCGCCTTGGCCCCACGTTGTGCGCCTGCTGTTATGGATGTATACTCAGGTATACCCGTCAGTTGACTGCCTGGTCCAAATTCAGTAGGTTCAGATTTAGCGTGCACACGCAAGAAAATACACTGACACCAAGGGTAGGTTCAAAGTAAATCTAATTTATTATGCATTAGGCTGGGTTCACACGACCTATTTTCAGACGTAAACGACACGTATTATGACTCACTTTACGTCTGAAAATAGGGCTACAATACGTCAGCATACATCTGCCCATTCATTTGAATGGGTTTGCCGACGTACTGTGCAGACGACCTGTAATTTACGCGTCGTCGTTTGACAGCTGTCAAACAACGACGCGTAAATTGACTGCCTCGGCAAAGAAGTGCAGGGCACTTCTTTGCAACGTAATTTGAGCCATTCTTCATTGAAGTCAATGAAGAGCAGCTCAAGATTACAGGCGTCAAAGACGCCTCGCATAATACGAGAAGCATTTACGTCTGAAACGACGCAGCTGTTTTCTCCTGAAAACAGTCTGTCTTTTCAGACGTAAAAGCCTCTCATCGTGTGCACATACCCTTACACTCAAGCTTATGTACTATCACAAAAAGGGGCTTTCCTTCTGACTTTAGGCTGTGCGTGGTACTTATACATTTGTTCTCTCTCTCTCTCTATATATAAATATATATATATATATATATGGTTAGGGTGTATTCCCGGATGCAAGCGCCGTTCTAAGAAAGGAAGTGAAGTCACAAATATACTTATAATCCACAACAGCGCCAATACCGAATATGTGTACATTTTATGTATTGAGACTTATTTGAATGTTTATTGTAAAAAATATGTTTTTCTTATTTAACATTACTTTGTTTTTACTTTAATGTACTGGTATTTACATCTATATGCCAGTACATTATCCTGTGTACGGATAGTACACAGGCAGTTGTTAGGACATACCTCAGTATGCCCTAACAACAGGAATTATGGTTAGACAACCCTGGGGTCCTTCAATGGACCCTGGGATGTCTGCCCATATATGGTATGTCCCTCAATTGCGTCACAGGTATTTCCTGTGACGCAATCCAAGGGGCATCCCCATTTTCCCCTTGAATGCTGCGGTCAGCTTTGATCGCAGCATTCAGGGGAATAGCGGCGGAGATGAGAGGTTTCTCTCATCTCCGCCATTAGAATGGTCCTGCGGCTGTGTAATACAGCCATTGCCCTGCGCCTGACAAGTGCGTGCGCGGTCAGAATGAGGTGATGCGGCCGGCGCTGCACTAATGAGCGCAGGCACTGAAGATAGAACATGGGGGTGTTTTGCAGTGTGCCCGCCATGTTCTGTCTTCAGTGTCGCCGCACATTGCCCGCCATGTTCTGTCTTCAGTATCGCCGCTCATTAGTGCAGCGCTGGTCGTATCACCTCATGCTGACCGCAAACACTTGTCATGACTCAGGAGCGCGGCAATGGCTGCATCACACAGCCGCAGCCCCGCTCTCATACATTCATGTTACAATGCTAAGCTGTGTAGCGACATAGCTCAGTATCAAAATACATGAAATAACGGTATCAAACCGTTTGAGGGTGCACAACATCTAAACAGTATCGAAGTTTCAATACATCGTGCATCCCTAGTGTATATATATATATATATATATATATATATACATATGTGTGTGTGTGTATATATGTGTGAGTGTGTATATATGAGTATGTATATATATATATATATATATATATATATATTTGAGTGTGTTGTGAGACTGAGTGTTGTGTGTGTTACGCAGGGGCATAGCTGGGAAGGGACTTCAGGGGCTTTCAGAGACTAGGCTGCTTGCAAACAGTGGGGACAGGCAGTTAGTTAGTCCAAAACATCTTATCTTTTTCAATGCACTCTTAAGGCCCTACTTTTTTTTACATCCGTCACATGGCTGCATTAAAATCCAATGGGGCTATTTACGCGGCCTGAAGTCCCTGAGCAGAGCATCAGCTAGCGCTCTGCCCGGGGACTCCAGCACTGCTCATGACAACACTGGCCTTTGACGTTTTTGGCTGTTCCTAAGGCTATCTATTGACTCGTAAGTCTTAGACGCTCGTTCTGGTTTGCTTTCACTTCTGCTCGTGGCAGACTGCTAAGGACCTTCTTTGAAGTTTTTAGCTGTTCCTAAGGCTATTTTTTGACTCGTAAGTCATAGGCGATCGTTTTTGTTTGCTTTCACTTCTGCTCGTGGCAGACTGCTTAGAAGCACCTTTTTTGCCGTTTTTGGCTACTCCTAAGGCTATCTTTTGACTCGTAAGTCATAGGCGCTCGTTCTTGTTTGCTTTCACTTCTGCTCGTGGCAGACTGCTTACACGCACGTCCATGGCAACAGGCCGTCGGGTTTACTCACCTCCCGACGCCCGCAGCGATGGATCCGTGAGCGCTGGTCCCCATCTCCTCCCTAGGAGATGCCAGCGCTCACTTCCGCTCCGGTCTGCTGTATCTTATAGGCACAAAGGAAATCATAATCATCAACTGCCATGATTTCCTGGTCTTTAAGTAGACTCCAGGCCTTATGATCCTTGCCTGAGCGTTGTTAGTTTTCCCAGTCTGTCTTGCAAATGGTCCCTTAGTGTTACCCGTGCCTTGCTACCCGTTCCTGTATCCCGTGCTGTTCTTGTTCCTGTGCCAACTAGTGTCGGAGTCGTGTCACGTCCTGTGTCATCTGCCACGTCCGAAGGAATTTGCCACGTCCTTTCATCTGACACATCCGGAGGAATCCACCACGTCCTGTCATCTGCCACGTCCGGAGGAATCCGCCACGTCCTGTCATCTGCCACGTCTGGCGCAACCTGCGGCACCTGTGTCATCCGCCACGTCTAACGTTACTTGCTGCGCCCTTCTCCATCTGTGCCAAAGCTGTGGCCACCGTCTGGACTACCCAGGTACCCTTGTACTGGACATTCTATTGCTGGGGTTTCCTGTTGTTTGGCCAGCTGCCTCCCTGCTACGGCCTAGTGGGTCCACTGACCCGCCTCGTTACAACCTATATATGTACTGAGCTTTGTTCTGGTGTTGTATATATGCACTGAGCTTTGTTCTGGTGCTGTATAGATGAACTGCACTTGGTTCTGGTTTTGTATATATGTACTGAGCTTTGTTCTGGTGCTGTATATAAGTTCCTAGCTTTGTTCTGGTACTGTATATATGTACTGAGCTTTGTTCTGGTGTTGTATATATGTACTGAGCTTTGTTCTAGTGTTGTATATATGTACTGAACTTGGTTATGGTGTTGTATATATGTACTGACTTTTGCTCTGGTGCTGTATATATGAACTGAGCTTTGTTCTTGTGCTGTATATAAGTTCCTAGCTTGTTCTGGTCCTGTATATATGTACTGACCTTCGTTCTGGTGTTGTATTTAGGTACTGAGCTTTGTTCTAGTGCAGTATTTATGTACTGAGTTTGGATCTGGTGCAGTATATATGTATTGAGCTTGGTCGTGGCACCATATCTGTGCATTAGCTGCCAGATCCGTTGTGGCTTACTGTGCACACCACACTGTCCTCCACCCTTCTCATGTGCACAGCCTAACTAAATTGGCCGAGCACGCTTAGGATATTGAATGCGCGCATATAGGTCTATACGTAATGGGTGAGTTTAATATAATGTGTGGGTAGGTCTGTACGCACACATAATTATATATATATATATATATATATATATATATATATATAAAGGAAAGGTTATAATTATAATTTTTTTTTTAATTTGATGTTTTACTTTATGGGCTTATTTTTTCAAATTATTTTAATATGTTCCCTAAAGTAACTATTTATTCATATGTTTGTACATCTGTGGGGGCAGCCATCTTTATTTTTCATACTGCTAATTTTTGCTTTGCAGGTTCCGCTGGACCATTTGGACTACGTCGTAGATCCGTTGGACTACTGCGCTGATTTAAGCTTTTTTTTCAATAACATTTTTAAAGTGGATTGTGTGGAAGAGTTATTTCAATAAAAAAAATGTTTAATGTCTGTTTTTTTAATACTTCATTACCGCCTTAGTAATGGCAGTTGTCTGATTGAGAGCGTCCATTACTAAGAAGGGGCTTAGTGTTAGCCAGTAAAAAGGCTAGCACTAACTCCCTATTATTACCTCGGTACCCACCGTCACCAGGAAGAGCCGGGTACGATCCAGTACTCGACCATCTGAAGTGAGGGGGCGGGTACTAGGGTGGCCGCAGGCTGGTACTATCAGGCTAGGCAGGGCTAAAAACTGTGGCCCTTCCCACCCTGGTAATGCTAGACGGCTGCTTTTTTGTATCTGGCTGGTTATGAAAAATGGAGGGGATCTCACGTAATTTTTTTAAATTATTTATTTGTAAAAAATGATGTAGGGTTCCCCCTATTTTTCATAACTAGCCAGATACAAAAAAACATCTGCAGCCTAGCATCCCAGGGTGGGAAGGACCACGGTTTTTTGCCCTTCCCAGCCTGATAATACGAACATGCAGCCTAACCGTCGTTTTAGATGGTCGGGTACTGGATCATACTCTGCTCTTCTCGGTATCCCTCGCGGCGGTGGCAACCGGGGTAACAATAGGAGTTAGTGATAGCCTTGTTACTGGCTAATGCTAAGTCTCAGCCTTAGTAATTGAACGCTGTCAATCAGACAGCAGCCATTACTAAGTCCTTAATGAAGTATTAAAAAAACCAGACATAAGACATTTTTTTTTTATTGAAATCAAAACTCCCCCATGCAACCCTCTTTCACCATTTTTATTTTATTTTTTAAATGTAGATCATCAAAGAATTCCAATGAATCTACGATGTAGTCCAACTGGTCTAGCGGAACCTACAAAAAAAAAATTAGCAGTATAAAAATTAAACAAAGTTTAATTTGCCACAATGGAAACTAGAGGTCAAGGAAAAATAATTCCCCTTCATGTAACTCTGCTACCTATCAACTGAAAAGTCATCCGCCAGAGGGAAAAATGTTTCCCCATGGCAAGTACAAGAAAGTCTAATTCCCAGGTAAGGCTTTCTTGTACTCCGCCAACAAGAAACATTTTTCCTCCTGGCGGAGGATTTTTCCGTTGACAGGTAGCAGAGTTCTTCCGCAACTCTCCAATTGCCCAGTGCCCCCAGAATGGGCCACTACTCTTGGGTCAGTGCTGTATGCTTGCACCCCAGACTAAAATTTAACAGTCAACCCCTGGCCATTGGCTCCCTGCTCCGCCATTTGGTCTTGTAGGCCACAGACTGATTTAGGCCTGAGGCCTATAAAAGATCGGGAGCACGCTGATGACGTCAACTGCCCAGCACAATGACATCACTGCATAATGCCGTCTGCAAAATTAAGTTTGCCTAGCAGGGATTGTAAGTCCTTGAGTACCATTTTCCGTAAATATCTCGCTCTCCCAATATCCACCCGCAGGGACTCCAACTTATCAACAGAAAGACGACACTCCGTCTTAACAGAATCTATGGTAATTCCCAGAAAAACTAAACTATTCAATGGGCCCTCGGTTTTATCAGGGGCTAGCGTAACCTCAAAACGAGCCGTTAACCACTCTACCGTGCCTAGTAGCGACTAACACAGCGATGAACCCGTGGGGCCGACACACAGGAAGTCGTCTAAGTAATGTATGACCGTCTATACCCCCGCCACCTCATAAACCACCCATTCCAGGAAGAAGCTGAAGGCCTCAAAGTAAGCACAGGAAATTGAACAGCCCATCGGCAGACACCAATCCACGAAATAAGCAAGTTCCAGTAACACCCCAACAGCCGCAAGCTGTCCGGGTGCACCGAAGGAGGCAAAAGGCTGATTCAATATCCATTTTTGCCATCAATGCCCCTCTGCCTCACCAACTCAACCGCCGCATCGAAGGAGGTATATACCACGTAGCTAAGCTCTGGGGTAATGCCGTAGTTTACTAACAACCCCTTGGGATGAGAGAGGTGGTCGGGTACTGAATCGTACTCCGCTCTTCCTGGCAACCCTGGTGGCGGTGGGTACCGGGGTAATAATTGGGGTTATTGTTAGCCTCTGCACGGCTAACGCTAAGCCCGCCTTAGTAATAGACACTTCAATCAGCCAGCGGCTATTACTATGGCGGTAGTAATAACGTTTAAAAAAATACGAGGACATGGAAGAAATATTTTATTGAAATAAAAATCACCCAAAAAAACCTTGTTAACCATTTTATTGAGAATAAAAAAAACGGCGTCATCGAAGTAGTCCTTGAATCCGAAGTAGTCCAACATCTGAGCCTGTAAAAAAACACAAACACAATTTTTTTTAGTAACGCATAAAAAGCTCCTAATTACCCCTACGGTGTCGTCATAGCGACACGTTACTCTGTTCTCCGGCCTTCTTGGATGACATTTCATCCCATGTGACTGCTGCAGCGTCATCCCAGGAGGCCGAGCTGGACGGAGAACAGGAGCGCGTCGCTATGGCAACACCTGAGGGGGTAAGTATTAACTTTTTTCTTTCATAAGATGGCTGCAGATGGAGGGGCATGTGCAGAGTAAACTAGATCAAGTGCAGTGGAGGATGAATTAAGTCACATGCCCCTCCATCTGCAGCCATTCTATGGACCGGAGTGTCGTCTTGATGGGATAGAAGGGATGCGGGGGCGTGACTGCAGAAATATAGAAAATGGGACACGGCTTAGGGTATGTTCACACGCTTAACAAAAAACGTCAGAAAAATACGGAGCGGATTTCAGAGAAAACAGCCTCTGATTTTCAGGCGTTTTTGAAGCTGAGAATGAAATTTGGAGCTTCTTTTGAGGCTTCTTTTCAGACGTTTTTTGAGGCATTTTTCATAGTGCTCAATGGAAAATCAACTCCAAAAAATGCCTCAAGAAGTGACATGCTACTTCTTTTTACGCTCCGTTTTTTGACAGCAAAGTGTAAAATAAAGGCTCGTGGGAACAGAACATCGTAATTCCCATTGAAAGCAATGGGCAGATGTTTGCAGGCGTATTAGGAGCGTTTTTTCAGACGTAATTCGAGGCGTAAAACTCCTCTATTACGCCTGAAAATGGGTCATGTGAACCCAGCCTTAAGGTTGTTAAGCTGTTCATTCAGTCTGTTTCTGGGGATGGTAGCCGAATGGTGGCTATTTTGGCCTAAAAGGGCAAATTTGCTGCTCTGGAGACTGGGAAAACAAGACTGTGAAAACCCCAATGGTAACTGAAATAGCAGCATATTGGTCGTCACACAGTTTTTCCAGATACTGAAAACCTAAAAATATAAATTCAGAAATTTTCGGTTATCTAATGTATATGGCTTGGCTTCAAGGCACTTTCCTTTTTTCCTTTTGGGGGGGGGTTCTCCAGACAATCACTACATTTTAGAAAGGGTCCCTTGACATTAAGCTGATTACAAAGTGTCCCACTGAACGGACCCCCAGCGATTAGCTGTGATCAGTAGGGAATCCTGGCGGTATGTGTTCAATTTCCCGGCAGCACCACCGCAGGAGAAATAAGGCATTACACAGTGTCTATTCATAGCAATGTGGTGTTTGTGTAATACAAGACAGGTCCACGAAAAAGAGAGAGATGTTCTTTGTAACCGCTCTCCACTCTGGCCGAGAGATGAACCTGAACAGCGGACCCACTTTATTAACTCAGAATTCCCTTATCGGATGTATGAAAATGTTTTTTGCTAAACTAGACAACTCATTTAAACAGGTTGTCTCATGAAGAAAACTGTTTTTTAAACGTAAGCTGGCATGCCGATCAGCTAATCACTGCAGGTCCGGCTTCTTTTACCCTTAGCTAATTTGAATGGCCATGTAGCATTTTCTGGTGGCCAATCAAATTAATGGCTGTACTTGTTATACATGGGCAGGCTGAGCCTGCCAGAGCTTGTCTCTCTTTTGGGTCATAGAGTGGTATTAAAGGGAATGTGTTGTTAGCAAAAAATTTATTATTTTTTTTAGTTAAACAATTAGTGTGTGGGTGATTAAACATTGTTCTAATTTTTTTTATTTTTTTCACGAGTCAGGAAATATTATAAATTGGATTCAATTGGATTCTAATTTATAATATTTCCCATTGCTGGTCACTAGATGGAGCAATTCCCAAAATTGCAGCATTGCATGTGGTAAAGCAACCACATTGCTTTATGCTGCAAAATTGGGAAAAAATCCCTCGCTCTAGTGAGCTCTCAGAATCCCCCCCTCCTTTATCCTGGCTAGTGCCGGGAGAAACGAGGGGATTGAACGGTCTAACCTCCTACACTGTGTGTCGCCATTTTTTGAGCTAACACACAGTGTAGTAGGTTAACATACACTAGTAAACACACAGTAAAACACGAACATACATAGAAATCACTTACCTGCTCCAGTCACCGCCGCGACCGGAAGTAGTAATCTTACTGTCCACAGGAAAATGGCGCCGGACGGCGCGCATTTCAAATTGGTCCGTGTTCCCACACAGACGGCATACACCATAGTGGATGGAACGGGCCCCGTTTGCAGTCCCTATGGGACTGGAGCTGCCGTATTCCATGTCTGTATGTGTCGTTAATCGACACATACAGAAATGGAAAAAAAAATGGCAGCCCCCATAGGGAAGAAAAAGTGTAAAAATAAAAAAAAGTAACACACAAACACACAAATAAATACAAACGTTTTTAATAAAACACTAACATCAAACTGATATAAAAATTTTTTTTGGGGTGACACTGTTCCTTTAAGGCATATGTTGTCCATTATGCTAAATAGGTGAGACAACCTCTTTAATCTCTTGTGCTGCCTATTAACAATAGTAAATGAATGAGGCTGCATGAGTGATATTACGTCTGTAGGGTCAGGTGCATGGTTGTCAGTCAAAACAACAAAAAACACTCCTGCCAAATCAGTTACACCTTTGCCTCAATTCAAATATGCTAAACTACACTTTCAATACTCAAAGTAA
Source organism: Rhinoderma darwinii (assembly GCF_050947455.1). NCBI lineage: Eukaryota > Metazoa > Chordata > Amphibia > Anura > Rhinodermatidae > Rhinoderma > Rhinoderma darwinii. The sequence continues at coordinate 47,820,275 of NC_134694.1, read as the reverse complement.
AACCGGTTTCACACGACTGCAATAGGGGAACACTTTTGTGTCCGTATTGTGGCCGGAAGTATAATGGCTAATAGTTAAGCCGGGATTTTCGGCTGTAATATGTCCTATTATATCATATTTAGGGTTGCATTATATAAATTAGAGGCACCGTAATCACATTTACATGGGTGAAAATGAAAAAATAAATAAAGCAAAACCCAGAACAATAACTTTTATAAAAGAGGAATGCAAAAGTTACAGCCACTTTTCCATCATATACTTAAACTTGCGTCTGGTCATTACGGGGGTTAAGTGGGGGTAATAAGTTATTTACTGAGAGTTTATAAAGTAGACAATCTTCCACAAGTTCATGAAAAATTGGGTGTTTGAGGAGAGCAGAAAGGGATATAGGACCCAGAACCTCAGGGCTTATTTCATTGAAGATGTTCTTGATTATCTGGAAAAGAAAAGAAATGATAGAATATATAACAATAAAATATTACAAGAATAAGGAAGTAGTTACCTCTGTAGATTTGGGCGTAGATCCATGGCAGTGAATCTGCAGCAAAAAAAATAAAAAAATTAGACACAAATTTGTTATGTCACATATGAATAGAATTTTGTTAGGATAAAACATAAAATTGACATGCTGTGGATTAAAAAATAGCACTGCAGGTCAATTTATGAACGTTTTTTCGGCTGATTTTTTTGGCAGTGTGTGGGTGAGATTACTGCTGCTACTGTATTACGATGCAGAAAATCTACAGTGTTTATTGCTATGTGTGGGCATACCCTGTTTGTTCGCTTGTAGATTATGAGGTGTGGTGAGTGCAGCATGGCTACATTATATAACATATAGTCACGGCTTTACCTGGTCTTACAACTCAGTCCCATTAACCCTTTCCCACCGCAACCATTTTTCGGATTTTCTGTAAAGGATCTGCCAGGCACAGCGGGGTTAACGCCCATAGGTAATCAGTCGGCACCTGAGTCTATGCCTCTGAGACTGACTCCAGCTTCCACCACTCAGGCTGGCAGGCTTAGGAGTGGGAGAGCCTATCGCAGCCTGGTCAGACTCAGCTAGCTCCCGCCCTCTGTCTATTTATACCTGTCTTTCCTGTTCCTCCAGTGCTTGTGATTCTTCTCGTGTGGTTTCCTGGCCCAGCTACAGCTCCTGACTATTTGATCCTGCTCTATACTGACCCTGGCTTACTGACTACTCTTCTGCTCTGCGTTTGGTACCTCGTACACTCCTGGTTTGACTCGGCTCGTTCACCTCTCTCGTTGCTCACGGTGTTGCCGTGGGCAACTTCCCCATTTCCCTTAGCTTTGTGTACCCTTGTCTGTTTGTCTCGTGCACTTACTGAGCGTAGGGACCGCCGCCCAGTTGTACCCCGTCGCCTAGGGCGGGTCGTTGCAAGTAGGCAGGGACAGAGTGGCGGGTAGATTAGGGCTCACTTTTCCGTTTCCCTACCCCTATCATTACATTTTCACTTTAGTTTTTTCCTCCCCAGCTTCCAAAAGCCATACCATTTTTATTTTTCCATCAATATTGCTGTATAAGGGCCATTTATTGTACCATATAATGTAGCGGGAAACTGTAAAACAAATATTTGTATGGTGGAATAGGAAATAAACAGATTCCTCAATTTTTAGGGGGGTTTTGTTTTTACGCCGTTCACTGTGCGGTAAAAACAGCAGTTAACGTTATTCTGTGGGTCAATACGATTACGGTGATACTAAATTTATATTGTTTTTTTATGTTTTACTACTTTTACAAGGAAAAAAACTGATTGTTAAAAATAATATTTGAGTTTTGTCGCCACATTCTGAGAGCCATAGCTTTTTTATTTTTCCGTCAATTAAGTGGTATGAGGGCTTATTTTTAGGAGGCGAGCTGTAGTTTTAATTTTGGGATACATGAGACTTTTTGATGAACTTGATTCCATTTTTTGTTGGAGTTGAAGTGACAAAAAAATTGCGATTCTGGAGTTTTTCATTTTTAATTTCGTTCACCCTGCTGTCTAAAAAAATTATATATTGTAACAGTTCAGACTTTTACGGGTACGTTGATATCTTAACTTTTGAATTTTTTAGATTGTGAAAATGGGAAAACTTTTTTTTTTTTTAAATTATTAAAATGTTTCTATTTTACGGTTTTTAACTTGTCCCCCCTAGGGGACTGGAACCAGCGATCTAACTTGCATGATATACTGTAACATTAATTCATTGCAGTATACCGTGATACTGAATCTCTCCTATGAAGCCCTTCAAAGATGGAAGACCTGGGGGCCTTAAGCAGGCCTCCAGACTGCCATGCCAACCAACAGCACCCCACAATCACATCGCGGGGGGCGGCGTTGCAATGTTACAAGGGGCCGCCCCTCTGTTTCTAGTCATTTAAATGCCACGATCGCTATATGAGAGACACAGTTCTTAGACGTTGTTTAGGCAGGTGGATGATGGCTGGCTGACTCACACTTGTCACAGGCAGGGTTAGGGTATGTTCACACTGAGTTTTTTTGCAGGCAGAAAATTTTGAGGCAGATTTTGATCTGCCTGCACGCCGTTTGCCGCGTTTTTCATCCCAGGAGGCCGGGTTGGACGGAGAACAGGAACGTTGGTGCCGCTCGCATCCACAATAACAATGCGTTGTGGCTCAGATGACATAATCATGTAACGCTGACACTTTACTACACTGGCGCGTGCAGTTGGTTGCGTAATAACATCTAGTGAGAGACGCACTCAATGCATCACTTAGCGCTCATTCCAAGAGCAAATCTAATATCAGAAAGCAATTTAGTGTGGCGCTCCAGGTACACAAACGATATAACATAGTTTGGCCTCTGAATGCGCCCTACTGTTGACATTTGATTCATGCACCTTTCCCTCTTCATTCCCATTCAACTATTCCAATGATATATAGGCTGAATGGGATCTGTAAATTTAATGGGGTGTCCTTAAATGAGGGACCGCTCACCCTATCCCTGTTAGTTATACATACATACCTCTCTAAGCTTGTTGTTTTATTTTTTAAGAGATCTTTTAATCATAATGCTTCTTGCCCTTCTCTCCCTTTAATTTCCCCTTTCCCTTTTCATTTGTGTTTAAATTAATTTTGGTGGTGTACATCAGGAAAAAATTAAAAGCAGAAAAATCCCCCGAGACGAATTTCCATTTCCAAGTCTATCATGTGTGATACTGTCTGCTGGGCCATGTATCTAAGCCTATCATGTGTGATACTGCCTGCTGGGGCCATGTAACTAAGCCTATTATTTGTGATACTGTCTGCTGGGACCATGTATCTAAGCCTATCATGTATGATACTGTATACTGAGACGGTGTAGCTATAGGAGCCTTAGTCTTAGAGATATGCTATCTCCGATGTGTATGTAAAAGTTTATTTTACATACTTATTATTATATATGTCTCAGGGCTTGTGCCGCTGATCTTTTAAGACCCTAGCAGTGCCCCTGGGCCTAACATATATGGGGGCACAAAGGAGACCTAAAAAATATATAGGGACACAAAATGTAGCTTAGTTCTAGTTTTGTATTTATGTACGGAGCTTAGTTCTGGAGCTGTAATTATATAGGATATTTTTTTTTTCATATTCATGATTTTGTATTGTTTTAATACAAACAGGTACAAACACAATTAGGGAAAATGTATCCCCACAATAGAAAGAATCATAACAAATGAGGGCACAGCCCAAACATGAGAGTGAACATCACAACCTATAGAAAGCGCAAAATACTACAGCAGTCTGAGGAAGAATAATAAAAGGGAGCATTGTTACAACTGTTCAGCTTCCTATATGTCCTAAAATGCAATGGTAATAATGAGTGAGCGCAATCCCAGGAAACCAATGACAACTGAAAACAGACACAAGAAGGGAAGGAGAAAATAGAATGGGAAACAAACAAGGACATAGGAGAGACAAGGGGATGGGGGAGGGGTTCATGGCGAACCTGAACTCCGGTTCCGGATTAGCATGGGTAAACAAGAAGCAGCTATGCACCTCGCAGAAACATGGCTGGAGCAAGCAAACCCCAACATACCTGTGTGTAGGCCCCGCTCCGAGGGAGTCCCATGGGAGAGGATATGGTCACCGCATTACGGTAGATGGAAGAAAGGAACTTAAGCCATGGAGACCAAGTGTCCTTGTATCTTGTAGAAGCAGCCGCAGAATGAGCCAGAAGGTGCTCCATTCGCTGTAGTAAGGCGACCTCCTGGAACCACTCATCCAACAGTGGAGGAACTGCCGTTCGCCACCTGCGAGGGATAACCGATTTGGCAGCTTGGAGGAGGTGTCGAAGAAGGGAGCGTTTGTAAATGGGTAGTGGCAGAGGGAACATGAATAAAAGGGCCGCCTCGGGTGAGCTAGGGACCGAGACCCCAGTAACTTCTAAGATAATTTGGAGAACCGCCTCCTAGAAACTCCGCAAGGAGGGACAACTCCACCAAATATGAGACATGTTTCCCCCTGCCGCCCCACTTCGCCAACACGTGTCAGGTACAGACGGGTACCATTTATGCAGGGCAGTGGGGACACGATACGACCTAGAAATAATTTTATGGCTAGTTTCCTGAGATTGTATGGCTATCGAGGCTTTTCTGGCAAAGGAAAAAACATTGTCTCCATTGTGCGTCAGAGAATGTTGTATTCAATTCGGTCTCCCAATCCTAGCAGAAGGATGGGAGATGAGGCTGGGAGAGGAGAATTTTATAGAGTATGGAAATGGCGTGTGCAGGGGACAGAGTGGAAACACATAAGCACTCAAAGTCAGTAAGCGGCCGGTGAAAGTGAGCCTGGCGCTTAGTAACACTATAGAAATTTGTTAACTGGGAGTATTCAAATATGTGACGTGGGGAAGGCGTATCAGCTGGGCAGATAGTGGCTAATGAGAGTAGAGAGGAATCGAATAGGACCTGAGCGAAGTACATAGGATTGGCAGGAGACCTACCCAGGAAGGAAAGACGTGCCTCCCCCACAGGAAAGGCAGGATTGTCAGTAATCGGGGTCAGTGGGCCCAGTGGGTCAACCAGTGAGCCCCCCACCCCAGAGGACCGCAAAGCCGAGAGGGTATGGAGAACAACAAAAGAGGCGGTGTCCGTCTATTCCCAGGCAGGGTCCATAGCAGAGTAGTAGGGTACGAGTGCAGAGTTGTTGGGCTCAACGAACCCAAAGTTTAGAGTCATAATTATGAAAGAAGTAAAGCACACGAGCATGAGTCGACGCCAGATAATACAGACGACAGTCCGGCAGACCAACCCCACCCGCGTCCCTGGAGCGAGTAAGAATCATCCTACTGAGACGGGAACGACCAATACGAAGGATCCAAAACATTGTTGGATACGTAGCCAATAAGAGGGTGCAGGAGGTACAACAGTCTGGGGAGGAGTGACATTTTAATAATATTAATACGGCCAAACCAGGAGAATTCCCTTTTATACCAAGAGGCGAGATCTGTGTGGAATTTGGCTAGTAAGGGGCGAAGTTATTGGCAAACAGTTGTGAGAGATCAGAGTTTATACGTGTACCCAAATATGTTATACCATCAGCAGGCCAGGAGAAGGGGAAATTACTTTTGAGGAGCGATAGTGTCGAGGAAGGAAGGGATACGTTCAAAGTCTCCGACTTGGAGAAGTTATTCTTAAAATTGGACCATGTTCCAAAATGGGTCAATGAGGGAAGAGATATATGCGAGTTATTGAGATAAACCAATAGGTAAATGCAGAGCACTGGTATTCTGTCCCGCCTAGGAGAATACCCTTAATATCCGAGCTGTTCCGAATGGAGGCCATGAGATGCTCCATAACGAGGACATACATGGGGATAAACGGCAGCCCTACCTGGTGCCATTATGAATAGCAAATGGCGCAGAGAGGGAGCCGTTTATTTTTAATTTGGCAGATGGGGAATGATAAAGGGCCATGAAGGTAGGTCCGAGTCCTATATGTTGAAGAGTTTGGTGAAGGGCGGGCCAGGATATCTTGTCAAACGCCTTTTCGGCATCTAGGGACAGAATCATGAGGGGGATATGGTGAGCCTAGGCATGATGAATAATATCAAAGGGTATTTAAGGGTATTATCGTGCGCCTCCTGGCCAGGCACAAATCCCACCTGGTCCGCATGGACTAAATTAGGGAGATGTTTATTCAATCTGTTCGTTAACTATTTGGCATACATTTTTAGATAGACGTTGAGCAAGGGGCTGGAGCCAAGCTGAGGATCTTTGCCCAATTTAGGGATGACCGTAACATGGGCTAAGGTGGAGCCAGCGGGAAACAAAACTTCAGGGGAGATAGAATTAAAAGCTTGGAGCAAAAATGGCATCACAGAGTCAGCCAATGTTTTATAAAATTTGTCAGTGTACCCATCCGGTCTGGGATTCCTTCCCCCCGGGAGGTCCTTGATAACTGCAAGGATCTCCGGTGAGGTAAAATCAGCACCAATCTCCTCAGCCATCTCACTGGACAAAGGCGTGAAAGGAGAGGGGATAGAGGCCCAGTCCGGGGAGTAAGAGAGTAAGAGGCAGCAGGGGGCCTAAGGTTATAGAGGTCAGAGTAAAATTGGTGAAAGCAGTCCGCAATCTCGGGGGTCGTATGGACCACGTGGCCAGAGGAAGATTTAATATTTGGTATATGGGATTGGGCCAACCGAGCCTTTAACTCTCTGGCTAACATGCATCCGCTTTTGTTACCGAATTCATAAAACTTGCTCCTGCAAACTTGGAGAGACAGATTTTGAGCAGAGTCTAACAGACGCCGGGCGTCTTGTCAGGCAGTCTGCAACTCCCGTAAAAGCAGAAGAGAAAGAGCACATTTGTGAGCCAGTTCCAGGGAGCAAATTTTTTGGAGAGTAAGTTTCAGGTAATGGGCCCTTTCTCTTTTAAGGCGTGCTCCATGTTTTATGAGGACACCTCGGAGCACTTATCTAAGGGCCTCCCACTGAATCATAGGAGACGTGAAATCATGGGCATGATCGGATGTGATGTGCTCGACTTTTTGCAGCAGTTCAGCACTACAGGCCCCATCAAGAAGTAGGGACTCATTAAGTTTCCAGGACCAGGGACATTTCGTGAGAAAAGGAAGGTTTAGGTTACAATACAGTGGGGCATGATCAGACCATAATATATTGCCAAAGGACGTGGAAGTAGCCCAGCGAAGGGCATGGTGTTGAAGGAGAATATAGTCCAAGCGACTGTAGGTGTCGTGCGAAGAGGAGTAAAAGCTATAATCTTTGTCAGAAGGGTGTTGAAGGCGCCAAGCATCACATAGTTGAAGCTGTGAAAGAGCGCGTTTCACCTGTTTGATAGAACTATATGCAATACCGGAGCGACCAGTAGAGTTAAAACGCCAGTGTGTGTAATATTTATGTCTAATAGTAGGGGAGTGAGCCTCCTTAAAGTGTGTCTCCTGGAAACATGCAATGTGTACCTTACGTTTGTGAAGATGATGCAGGATTTGTGCTCTCTTTTTGGGCATATTCAAGCCCTTCACATTGAAGGAGGCTATAGTGAGGTCAGCCATGGGCGTAGGCAGAACCACACTTTGAAACGTTCCGGAACAGGCAGGAAAAGCAGGAGTCCAGGATCACCACAAGGAACAGTCTAGGGATAGAAATCTCAGCATTAAAGGAAAACAAAGAAATCAACAAAAAAAACAGCAAAAAAGAGACTGCACATTAGCTAAGCACAAAATTGCGAAGCACCAAGAAGTGTCCGCTGAGCTCCGGATTGGTCCGGCACCTACAGGGGGAAGGTGACAACTATGCATAAGAGCATTCCACGTTCCCCAGCGTATAATAACAAAAGTAGAAGTATAAACCGCCATTATGACAGATAAATTGAAAAAGAGAGGGGAAGGCATGTTAAAAATGCAGGAAAAACAATATTTTAGGCACAAAGCATATTAGACATCCACATTTAAGCAAGAGCTAAAGAGGACTTCCAGGAACTAAGGAAAACCAATGAAATAAGTCCTGGCACATTCAAACAGGGCGTCAAACATCACAGTCCCTCAGGCTGAACAGGCAGGATCCCTAGGCGGTGTAGTCTCCCTGTCCCGTTCGCGTCCAGACCATCTCCCGAGACTTCACGGGAGCGACCCCTAGCGGGCGGCGGGTGCGAATAAGTAGGGAATCCCACATGAGCGCCTCTGTCAGCAGAGGACAACAGCGAAGGCCATTCTGGTATAGTAATGGGAGGAAGGCCTAGGTCCCGAAGGATATCAGGTAAATCACTGGGAGCTCTAAAAGTGTAGGTCTGACCCTCTTGTCCAACCATCAGGGCAAAGGGGAAGCCCCATCTATAGATGATGCCTCCATTCTGGAGAACCTCCAGGAGGGCTGACCGTTGCGCCAAGGTGTGTCTAGATAGGTCCGGTAAGATGCGTATCTGCGTACCTTGATGGGAAATGGTAGGGTGTTGTCTGTTTTTTTGCAGGATAGTGTTTTATGGCATAAAAATGAATCCGACAGATGACATCTCTGGACCGCTGATCATCCAGATTCAGCAGGCGCAGGGCTCTATGAGCAGGATCGAGTTCAATATGGGTATTCGGTGGATGACCCAGTAGGTTATTGAAGATGGTAGACAATGTAGAGAAAAGATCTGATGCAGGAATAGGTTCAGGTAGGCCACAAATACATAGATTGTTTACGGTTCTCAAAATCAAGATGCTGTTGCAGAGTAAACAGTTGAGCAGAATGTCGTCTCAAAGTAGATTGCATAGTTGCAGATGTTGCAGTCTCCGTGGCATGGTCATGGGCGAGAGTGTCCACCCTTGTAGAAAGTGAGGAAAGTTCAGCACGAAACTGAGTAAACTCCGTTTTACATTCGTCCACAATTTGCTTGGCAAAGGAACATGTCAGGGTATTGCCTAATTTTCTGGGTTAACGTTTCTATTACTAGAACGAATAACAGAGGAGAGAGTGGGCAACACTGTCTGATACCATTTAGTATTTGAAAATGGTGTGATAGTGTACCGCTAATTCAAATTCTTGCTGTTGGTTGTGTGTACATTAGCAGTATAGCTAAAATAAACAATCTAGGAATATCAAACCGATTTAACGTCTCTTGAATGAATGTCCAGTCTACCCTGTCGAAGGCCTTCTCCGTGTCAGTCCCCAATAGCACTAAGGGTTGGCGTTTCAAGTTAGCTAATTGAATCAAGTGTAATAATCGAAATGTGTTATCCTTCCCCTCTCTGCCTTGAATAAATCCATAAATCCTACTTGTTCTGAATTAAAGAAGGTAGTAACGTACCTAAACAGCTAACTATTCGTTTTGCAAATATTTTTATGTCTGTAGCAACTACCGACCTGTCTCTTTGCTGAACACAAAGTCCTGGGTCCTTACCTTCTTTATGTATCAATGTGATATGGGCTTCTAGTGATTGTTTAGGAAAACTAAATCCATTTAGTATGGCGTTACAAAGATCAAGTAGGTGAGGCTGTAATTCCGAACGAAATCCTTTGTAGTATTGCATCGGAAGACCACCTGGACCTTTTCCAGAGGGGTGCTTTGACAGGATATACTGGAGTTCAGGTTGTGTGAAATTTGTAAGGCAGTTGGCTGTGAAGTGGAGGGTTGCGGAAGGGTTAGACATGCTAAAAAAGTTAATATCTTGTTTTCCTTTCGTTATCTGTTTCATTTCAATGGATTTGGTAAAAGGAGGAAAAATAGTCAACAAATGAGTTAGATATTAGCTTTATATCACTAGTTTTAGAGCCATTCGGTAGCTTCAAGGATTGAATAAAAGATCTAGCTTTTCTCTTTTTAATTACCGATAGCATAAGTTTAGACACAGTCTCCGTGTATAAATATATTTGTTTTTTTGCAGTTCGAGTAGCATTTGGAAGGTTGTTGTTTTTGTATTTTGTTTTGTATTTTGTATTGATATGAGCCAATGGAGATTAATTCCCCTCTAATCACAGCCTTATGGGCTTCCCAGATAATTGATATGGAACAGTGTTTGGGGGTGTTCTTTTTAAAATAAGAAGTTAGGCCTCATGCACACGGCCGTATTTTTTCCCACCCGTAAATACTGGCGTAAATACGGGTCCGGTGTCACATGTATTCCACCCGTTTTGCACCAGTATTTACGAACCCGTGCCCGTAAATATGGGTCCGGTGTCACCCGTATTCCACCCGTATTTACAGGCACGTTTTTGGCGGCAAAATAGCACTGCACTAATCGGCAGCCCCTTCTCTCTATCAGTGCAGGATAGAGAGAAGGGACAGCCTTTTCTGTAATAAAAGTTAAAGAAATTCATACTTACCCGGCCGTTGTCTTGGTGACGTGTCCCTCTCTTCACACCCAGCCCGACATCCCTGGATGACGCGGCAGTCCATGTGACCGCTGCAGCCTGTGATTGACCTGTGATTGGCTGCAGCGGTCACATGGCCTGAAACGTCATCCAGGACGTCGGGCCGGATGTCGAGAGGGACGCGTCACCAAGGCAACGGGCGGGAGACCGGACTGGAGGAAGCAGGAAGTTGTCGGTAAGTATGAAAGTCTTTTATTTTTATTGTTTACAGGTTTATACTGATCGGTAGTCACTGTCCAGGGTGCTGAAAGAGTTACTGCCGATCAGTTAACTCTTTCAGCTCCCTGGACAGTGACTATTTACTGACGTCGCTTAGCAACGCTGCCGTAATGACGGGTGCACACATGTAGCCACCCGTCATTACGAGAGCTCCATAGACTTCTATGGACTGTCCATGTCCGGCCTGAAATAGGACATGTTCTATCTTTTTCAACGGCACGGGCACCTTCCCGTGAGAAAACGGGAAGGCACCCGTCGCCAATAGAAGTCTATGAGCCCGTTATTACGGGTCGTAATTACGACCCGTAGTAACGGGAGTTTTTACGGTCGTGTGCATGAGGCCTTAGAGTGTTAGAGATTCGCTTTTTAAATTTTTGGAGTTGAGAAGGTTCTCATTAAGTGACCAACTCTTCATTTACGTAGGACAATGAGCTAATGAAGTTCGGAGAAGTAATGGGGAATGGTCTGAGAGAACAGTAGGAAGGATTTGTTCTTCTACGAGGTGCGACAGTTCTGGAAGGGGTAGGAACAAATAATCTAGTCTATGAAAGGAATTATGTGGAGTAAAGAAGTGCGTATAATCTAATGTATTGGGGTGCATGTGTCGCCAAACATCAATTACAAAATAAGAATGAGATATTTTAATATGGGACAATGCTCTATGGACAAAGCGAGGATTTTTTTTGTGGATGAGTCAAGATACGGATCTAAAGCAACATTTAAGTCTCCACCCAATAGAAAAATCCCCTCAACCAAGGGTCTGATCTCATCCAATAAAGAAGGAATCAATGAAGCTTGATTAGTGTTTGGAGTGTATATTTTCCCTATCGTTACTAAGGATCCGGCAAAAAGTCCTTTGAAAAATTGATATCTACCTTTGTCGTCTGAAAGTGAGTTATGCAGAATGAAGAGTACGCGTTTAGCAAAAGCTATTGCGACTCCGACGGTATGCGAGAGGAACCATTGATTATAATGGGAACGGTGAAAGTTTGGTGACTTGTTGGTTCTCAGGTGTGACTCTTGGATTAAAAGTATATCTGCTTTTTCTTTCTTAAAATAGAATAGGATTTGTGTTCTTTTAACTGGTGCATTCAAACCCCTAACATTGTAAGACACTTGCTCTCTTCTGGGCTAGCTGAAATGAAGTGGCTTGTGATATAAGTGGAGTTATAAAACCGAATTGTATTGCTGTGTTCCTGTGTGTGATATCGTGCGAGATAACTGAATTGAGTGCTTACAAATAGAAGATAGCAAAAACTAACACAATTTAAAAATCTTCTTTTCTTTGCAGCTTCTTTCCTGCTGAGCAGCTGACTAGGGGGAGGGGTTACATATTTACGTAGTTAGTACGGTTGAAAAAAGACACATGTCCATCAAGTTCAACCAACGGATTGGAAAAGGGAAGGTAAAAATGTTTACACATAAGGAGCTAATATTTTTTTGTTCCAGGTAATTATCTAAGCCTTTTTTAAAGCCATCTACTGTCCTTGCTGTGACCAGCTCCTGCGGTAGACTATTCCATAAATTCCGAGTTCTCACAGTAAAGAAGGCTTGTCGTCTCTGCAGATTGATCCTTTTTTTCTCCAGACGGAGGGAGTGGCCCCTTTTTTTTTTTTAGGGGGTTTTACATTGAACATAATTTCACCATATTTTTTTTATGTGCCTTTTTTCAAGGCTAAATAGGTTTAATTATTTTAATCTTTCCTCATAACTTAGATTCTCCATGCCTCTTATTAGCTTCGTTGCTCTTATTTGTATTTTTTCCAACTCCAGGACATCCTTTCTATGAACTTGAGCCCAGAACTGAACTGTATATTCTAGATGAGGCCTCACTAATGCTTTGTAAAGTGGTAATATTATATCCCTGTCCCGCGAGTCCATGCCTCTTTTAATACACAACAATATCTTGCTGGCCTTTGAAGCAGCTGATTGACATGCTTTTATTTAGTTTATGATTTACAAGTACACCCAGATCCTTCCCAACAAGTGACTCCCCCAGTGTAGCTCCCCCTAGGACATATGATGCATGCAGGTTGTTGGTATCCAGATGAATAACTTTACATTTATCTACATTAAACTTCATTTGCCAAGTGGACGCCCAAACAGTAAGTTTGTTTAAATCCGCTTGCAATTCACGAACATAGACTGAACATTACTACATAGCTTGGTGTCATCTGCAAAAATAGAAATAGTGCTATTAATCCCATCTTTTATATAATTTATTAATAAGTTGAATAATAGTGGTCCTAGCACGGAACCCTGGGGTACACCACTTATAACCGGGGACAATTCAGAGTAGGATTCATTGACCACAACTCTCTGGATACGGTCCTTGAGCCAATTCTCAATCCAATTACAAACGATACTTTCTAAGCCTATAGTCCTTAATTTACCAATTAGACATCTATGAGGGACAGTGTCAAATGCCTTTGCAAACTCCAAAAGCACTACATCCACAGCGTCCCCTCTGTCTAGGCTTCTGCTCACCTGTTCATAAAAACAAATACGGTTGGTTTGACAACTTCTGTCCTTAGTAAAACCGTGCTGGCTGTCACTTATAATACTATTTTTTGTCACATAATCCTGTATATAGTCCCTTAATAGCCCCTCAAAAATTTTCCCCTCGATGGATGTTAAGCTTACTGTTCTATAATTACCCGGGGAACGCCGATATACTGAATTGGATGAATGTAGATATGGTCCAAGCTAAATTAAATAAAATAAATGTGCACAAGGCCCCGGAACCAGATGGCATACACCCTAGAATTCTTAAAGAGCTTAGTTCAGTTATTTCTGTCCCCCTCTTCATAATATTTAGAGATTCTCTAGTGACTGGTATAGTGCCAAGGGACTGGCGCAGGGCAAATGTGGTGCCTATTTTCAAAAAGGGCTCTAGGTCTTTCCCGGGTAATTATCGACCAGTAAGCTTAACATCCATCATGGGGAAAATTTTGAGGGGCTATATACAGGATTATGTGACAAAAATATTATTATAAGTGACAGCCAGCACGGTCTTACTAAGGACAGAAGTTGTCAAGCCAACCTCATTTGTTTTTATGAAGAGGTGAGCAGAAGCCTAGACAGAGGGGCCGCTGTGGATATAGTGGTTTTGGACTTTGCAAAGGCATTTGACACTGTCCCTCATAGACGTCTAATGAGTAAATTAAGGACTATAGGTTTAGAAAGTATAGTTTGTAATTGGGTTGAGAATTGGCTCAAGGACCGTATCCAGAGAGTTGTGGTCAATGATTCCTACTCTGAATGGTTCCCGGTTATAAGTGGTATACCCCAGGGTTCCGTGCTGGGACCACTATTATTAAACTTTATTAATGATATAGAGGATGGGATTAATAGCACTATTTCTACAGATGACACCAAGCTATGTGGTAATGTTCAGTCTATGGAAGATGTTTGTGAATTGCAAGCGGATTTAAACAAACTAAGTGTTTGGGCATCCACTTGGCAAAATAAGTTTAACCCCTTCCTGCTCCTGGACGTACTATTAGGTCATGGTAGCTGTATCGTTCGCGCTCCATGACCTAATAGTACGTCGCGGGAATAACGGCCATTACGGCTATCCTCCCGACACATACAGGAGCTGTGACAGCTGCTGTCTTGTACAGCAGCTGTCACAGCTCCTACAGCGGGGACCGATTGCTGTGTCCCCGCTGATTAACCCCTTAAAAGCCGCGTCCAATAGCGATTGCGGCTTTTTAGGGGTAAAGCTACAATCGCCGGCCTGCTACACGATAGCGGCTGGCGATTGTAACTATGGCAACCGGACACCAAACAATCGCGTTCGGCTATGCCATCAACGGAAGCCTAGTGGGTCCTGACGAAGTCAGGACCCACTATGCTTGCTGTCAGTGAGTAGATGACAGCTCTAATACACTGCACTACGCATGTAGTGCAGTGTATTAGAATAGCGATCAGGGCCTCCTGCCCTCAAGTCTCCTAGTGGGACAAAGTAATAAAGTAAAAAGAAAGTTAAAAAAAGTTGTGTTAAAATAAGAAAATAAAAGTTTGAAAAGTAATAAAAGTAAAAGTCCCACTTTTTCCCTTATCAGTCTTTTATTATTAATTAAAATAGATAAATAAACAAATAAACTATACATAATTGGTATCGCCGCGTCCGTAACGGCCTGAACTACAAAATTATTTTGTTATTTATCCCGCGCGGTGAACGCCGTAAAAGAAAATAATAATAAACCGTACCAAAATCACAATTGTTTGGTCACTTCACCTCCCAAAAAATGGAATAAAAAGAGATCAAAAAGTCGCATGTACCTAAAAATGGTAATGATTGAAACTACAGTTCGTTACGCAAAAAATAAGTCCTCGCACGGCTTTCTTGATGGAAAAATAAAAAAGTTATGGCTCTTAGAATAAGGTAACACAAAATGTAAATGATTTTTTACAAAACGTATTTTATTGTGCAAACGCCATAAGACATAAAAAAAAACTATAAACATATGGTATGGCCGTAATCGTATGGCCCCGCAGAATAAAGTCAATGTGTCATTTATAGCGCACGGTGAACGCTGTAAAAAAAATAGAATAAAAAACAATAGTAGAATTGCTATTTTTTAGTCACCACACCACCTAAAAATAGAATAAAAACTGATCAAAAAGTCGCATGCACCCCATGAAAACTGCAATGAATTCCTGAAGGGGTCTAGTTTCCAAAATGGGGTAACTTTTGGGGGGTTTCCACTGTTTTGGCACCACAAGACCTCTGGCCAATAAATATTAAGTTGCGTTTCTCTGGTAAAACGTTTTGTGTTATAGAAAAAAAATGTTATAAAAAGGATTTTCTGACAAAAATAAATATGTAAATTTCACCTCTACTTTGCTCTAAATTCCTGTGAAACACCTAAAGGGTTCATAAACTTTCTAAATGCTTTTGTGAATACTTTGAGGGGTCTAGTTTCTAAAATGGGGTGTTTCATAGGGGTGTCTAATATATGGGCCCCTCAAAGCAACTTCAGAACTGAACTGGAACCTAAAAAAAAATAAATGAGGCAATACTTTGCTTCTCCTAATGAGCATTGCCCAAGATGACTCCAGTTTTGACCGTTTGTATAAACGGAGACCCCTATTAGACCGTTTCAGTGCCCGGTTTTCCCAAGCATACACCACCGAGACGTGTATTTCTATTGATGAGTCCTTGGTACATTTTAAAGGGAGGCTTCAATTCCGCGAGTACCTGCTGAGTAAGAGGGCAAGGTAAGGTGTGGAGATGTATAAGCTGTGCGAGAGTGCATCAGGGTATACCTACAAATTTAGGATATATGAAGGGAAGGACACCAGTATTCAGCCCCCAGAATGCCCCCCCCCCCTTACTGGGAGTTAATGCAAAAATTGTGTGGGGTTTGGTGCTGCTGGATCAGGGTTACCACCTCTACCTGGATAATTTTTATACCAGCGTCCCACTCTTCAACTGCCTCTCTTCCAGAAGTCCTGCGGCATGCGGCACTGCTATAAGAAATCTGAGAGGCCTCCCTAAGACTCTGCTTGGGCAAACACTCAGAAGTGGCGAGAGCAGGGCACAATCTAGCAGCGACATACTGTGTGTCACGTACAAGACAAGAGAGATGTCCTTGTATTGACAACAATACATGGCCATACCAGTACCCATGTACTTGTACGAGGTACCAGTACAGAGACCCCCAAACCAGACTGCATCCTGGACTACAATAGGTACATGGGAGGGGTGGACTTGTCAGATCAAGCCCTGAAGCTCTACAGCGCCATGCGGTGTGGTATAAGAAGCTGGCCGTGCACATCATACAGATGGCATTGTACAATGTGTACGTGCTACGTTGATGTACTGGCCAGAGGGGATCTTTCCTGAAATTTCAAGAGGTGGTTATCAAGAAACTAATTTTTAGGGACCAAGAAAGTGGGGCACCCAGTACTTCTGGAAACAGGGCCACACGCATCGTACCAGGGCAACACTTTCCAGGAGAAGTTCCCCAAACTGGCAAGAAAGGAAAAAGTCAAAAGAGGTACAAAGTCTGCTATAAGAGGGGGATAAGGAAGGACACAATATATCAATGTGACAAGTGTCCCTAAAAACTAAGGCTCCGTATGAAAGAGTGCTTCAAAATTTATCATACATCCCTTGATTTTTAATCTACCCCAGTATTACTTAACCTGAGGAACTCCTCACAGCTTATCCCCCCTCGTATTTCCCCTCTGAGCCCTGCTGCGTGCCCATGCAGCTGATAACAGCCACATCTAGGGTATTGCCATACCCGTGGGAACACACATTACAGTTTATAGGGTGTATGTCTCCGGTCAAAATGCTCACTACTAAATGAATGCCTTAAGGGGTGTCGTTTTTAAAACGGGGTCACTTCTTGGGGGTTTCAACTGTAATAATTCACTGTATTTTAACTATATATATTGTGCTCCCACAAATATGAACATTTGAAAATTTACTGTAGTGATTAGAGATGAGCGAACCGGGACAACCGAACCCGGTTTCGGTCCGAACTTCCGGTAAAGTTCGGTTCGCAGCGAATCCGAACTTCACCGGGTTCGGCCGAACCCGTTTTGACCGAACCCGGTCAAAAACATTATACAAATCGGCAGCCACTTATCTCTATCAATCACTGATAGAGAAAAGAGGCTGCTGATTAAAAATAAAATAAAAAGCATTTCATACGTACCCGGTCGTTGTCTTGTTGACGAGTCCCTCTTCTTCCTCCAGTCCGACCTTTTCTGACGCGGCAGCCTGTGATTGGCTGCAGAGGCCTCTGCAGCCTGTGATTGGCTGCAGAGGCCGCGGCAGCCTGTGATTGGCTGCAGCGCTCACAAGGCTGCATCGTCATCAAGGAATGTCGGGCCGGATGTCGAGAGGGACGCGTCACCAAGGCAACGGCCAGGAGACCGGACTGGAGGAAGCAGAAAGTTCTCGGTAAGTATGAACGTCTTTTTTTTTACAGGTACTGTGATCGGTAGTCACTGTCCATGGTACTGAAACAGTTACTGCCGATCAGTTAACTCTTTCAGCACCCTGAACAGTGACTATTTAGTGTATGTGCACACACACTAATTACGTCCGTAAATGACGGACGTATTTCGGCCGCAAGTACCGGA